>NC_070591.1:14207027-14469527 GCF_027409825.1 Scomber japonicus | reverse complement strand
CTCACACTGAAGACTGAAGCCACATACATCATACACTCATTAATTTTCAGCAGCGCAGCTCTCTAAACAGCTGGCATGGTTACACTCACCAAAACATTACCACATCGACACGAGTACTGGGAGTAAATGCGTCCATGCAGGATATCACGAGCACTCTTGAGTATTCCTTAAAAGGCACTCATGCAAATTGCTGCAATCTGTATTCACATGCAAATAATAGCTTCGTGGTTTCACCTTAACATGTCTGCGGTCTTGAATTTTGATCAGGAATGAAAGAAAAATAAAATATGCAGCACTTTTACCACCTGATCTATTTTTAAGTCTAAGAATTCCCTCCTCTAGAGTTTTGCTGTTGTTGGATTCAGAGCAGCATTACTCAGCCGTGAATATGACTCAGACATGAGGCTACACTTCTAGGAGCAGCCAGTGTCTGCACTTCAGTGAGCAGTACAACGCAGCTGCAAGAGAAGGCACTTTCTGTTTGTTTATTTTATGTAAGTAAAGTGCCTCATGGCCTCATTTTTTCTTGATGTATGTGTGACTCTTCCCTCATTTTACTATATCATATATCAAAAATGTACTGTCAAATAGTGACTAAATGGTGTCATTAGACCAGAACCCATCATTTTAATATACCCTATATCTAATTATTATTATATTATATCTGATGATTTTTCTGAAGCAACTTCTTTGCTGGGGTTTTTTGTTTTTTAGAGGGATGAACCATAGTTTTTGTGATTTTTTTCATGTTAAATGTGTTCATAGCTTGAGGTGAATGTATATAAAAATGCTCCCTGTAAGTCAAACGGTCTTGCTTAGGTTGTTCCACAGGTTATTCATAATTTCCACTCACATATTTTGGACATGTATGAAAAGTTTCCAGCAGCCAGGGGATTATCTATTATTGCACAAGGGGGAAAAACTGTTTGTCTTTGATTGGTGATTCTATGGTTTGCATAGAAACCCAGATTATAAATGTACTATTAGATGCACATGCATGTGTCTGTCATGAGTGGCTGTGCTTATCTTTACATTTATATCACTGGATGACACACAGAGTAGAATCAAGCAATAGTAATGATAAGTTAGTAGTGGTGGTAAGTTAATACTATCATATGAACTGAAATGAAACATGGTATAGTTATCATCAAAATCCCAATTTTTTAGTAAATTGTCTGATTTTTAACAAAACAGGTCAGCTTCAGTAAAGTAACTTGTGTACAAACACATACACAGACACACTTGGAGTAAATGTTTACCAGCTGAACAGATCGCTACAATATTATAGACTAATACTGGTGATACTATAGTATGTGATAGATATGAGCATGTGGATCAGGCCTTGCCCTTACAGATTACACATGATATTGAAGCAAACACACAGCTCCTAGCATTGCAGTTTATTAATGATGTCATTGGCAGCACCACTTGGCACTTATAAAACCTTTTTCCGACTGTGTTGGATAAATCCTAAAATGCATGACCAATATACCAAATTCAAGGCTGGTTGCCCAAATCCCATGAATGTCCTAAAAAATTGAAGATCCTGAAAAGTGGCTTTCATCTGAAGGAAGTAATACACTTTTTTAAAACGCTGCGCTAATGCCTTTGAGAAAAGAAAATAGAAAAAAAAACTTTTCCAGCCCACAGTCAAAACAAACAGAGCATTCCTGGACAGAAATAGATGTTTTTTTTTATTCTCTCTGCAAGCAGTAAAGGCTGATGACTTGAGGTCATGTGGAACACCATGACATTTTGGTCCAACTTTCCCATAATTCACATTATATGCCAGTATTCAGCTCTATAGTTTCACTGGCAAAGTTATGAACACACCCCTCAGGCTGCTGTTAAAGTAAAGCTCAGACAATAACACATACTGTAAGGGTATGTCTCCACTAGTCATTCTTACTGGATGCTTTGTTTGCTGTGATCAGAATTTGTGATGTTTGAACATCTACTGATGTGTAACACCTGCAATGGATTTATGTGATTAATGAGTAAACCTGAGGGAGCATGCAGAGAAACACAGTTTGCTCTTTTATTGGCATAAAGAATTACGAATTAAAATGATCAATCAGTTAAGTTTTCTCTGTGTGTGGTGGATGGTTCATTATGTATGCAATTCAGTGTTCCTGCTGCTGATTAAAAGAAGCTGCTGTGCATGGGTGACTCCTGTTGCTGTGGATGTCTTTTCAACATTTTAACAGCTGCGTTAATCTAAATACATGTACAGTACATCTAGCTTTCTATCCCACTCTCCTTACTCCTGCCCTTAAATTCTCAAAATAAGTCACCAGGCACTTATTTCTATCCTGACTTTTTTTTCTTTTTAATAGGATTTAAGATTTTGCATCATTTTGAACATGAAGGAACCCCTTCGTGGTTGAATATACCGGATGCACTTTCTTCTGCATTATGTGAAACATGAAACATGTCTGATCTCCAATGAGAAACTGTGCATCTCTAGTCTTTGATTATATTTTAACTTTTAATCTGACTGGGACAACCACTCTTGCCCCGACATTGGGGTTGTGTGATGTCAGCCAGTGCACTGCCTTTCTCATCTGCTTTCTTGTTCATCCTACGCTCTGTGGCTTAATCACAAGGTCTGTATACAGTGTTTTGTGTGTGGCAGGTTTGTCTCTGCCTCTCACCCACTCACTGAGTCTCCCAGGGAGATGAGGTGTACACACACCCACAGACTGGGGATCCTTCCAAACTTTGTGAACACTTTCCACTAATTGCCCTTGGGTTGCATGCTTTGTGAATACATGTAATACTGTAAATTCAGATTTGACCCCCCTTGGTGAATAATAACAGTCTTTGACTGGTGACACATTGTGAATGTTTCATCTTTTTGATGGAGACAGAATATTTATTAGTTCAGGCACTTGTTATTAAAATGGGCGAATGGAAGGAAAGAGCTTATAGAGAGTATAAGAGAGATTCATTTTATGATGTAGTCGAGGAGGATGGAGACTATCAGTGCTATCACAACTATTTAAAGTTGGCGAGGCTACCTACTTTTTCCTCATTTTCTTGGCTCCTGTTCTTCTTTTCCCACTCCTTCTAGCAGATCTGCAATTAAGAAAGCCTTTAACTCTCAGCCCTGATGCTTTTGTTAAAAGTCTTTGTTCTGCTGCCACATCAGCTTCAGCAGTGGTGGGTGGAACACATCTTAAATTATTTTTCAAATGAATTATTCTCTTACCCTTTGACTTAATCAGTGTGGGAGAATAAAGGTGTTAAGATTTGGCATACTTTTGCTCAAGTAAAAATGTTCTTGACTGTCTTGCAATCACCGTTTGGTGCGAATTATTTCCAGTCTGATAGCAGTGAACACATGCATGACAAATGTGTAAGAAGAAACTTGGTGAGGTTTTTTAAAATATCAAAATGCACAGCATTTATTGCAATAAAATCACGAACGTATTTAGCAAAAAATCAGACACAGTTTTGACAAAAATAAATAGATTTTTTTGCCTCTTACAGGCTTCATACTCTCACAGTAAATTTAAAGACAACATCCTGATTTGCTAGTGTTGTCAAAATGAATTGTTTTTACAACCCTGACGTCACATAGCTGCTCACATGAGCTGGAATGTTAATTGCACATCACTGAATAGTTGCTACCACATTCAAATAATATTTGACCCTGTTGACCATACAACATGATGGTATTACAAAGTTAACATGACTCAAAACTTTCTTACAATGTGACCCAACAGGCTCTATTATCACACTTAACCACAGCACAGAATACCAAGAAAATGACAGAATGTGGAAGGTTTCCTCTGTTGTATTTGATTAAATCAGAGAGTTCATATAGTCTGAAAGGCACTTTAGAACTCAGGCCTTACAGCTACATCATAATCTCAAATAAACCATCAGTGAGGTTCACTACTGTGCATATAACATGACTGCACTGTCAAAATCTGTGTTATGTTACCCCTTGAACACATACCGTATTTTATACAGCTAGAGAATCATCATTGAGGTCAGAAATCATATGCTTCAATTTTAATCACAAAATTAATTCAGTCATTCAGGCGGGATGTAAAACGTTTTACTTTATGTTTAAAATGTAAGTGATTTTTGAGACCATGTAATTTCCAGGTTTTGTCATATACAGAATATATATAACTAAAGTAATGTTTACCAATCTGTGTTTAGTTTTTTTCTTGTGTGTATACATTACTGATTTGACCAAACCTTAAGGACTAGTGTGTAAGATTTAGTGGCATCTATCAGAACAATACATTATAATTAGTGTAAAATACCATTCATCACTGGATGCCACTAAGTCCTGCAAATAATACACACTGGTCCTTTAAACCGCAGCAGAGACATTAACATTAACGTTAATGGTTCCTGTGTTTTGATTTTGGGAGGTGGGGTATTTGGATTACAGATTGTGCCTTCAATGGCTGCTAACAACTTAATCACCAAAATGATGTTATTTGACACAAATCTACCAGTATGCTACAAACGTCAATCTGATTAGCGACTGTCACTCTTTGCAGAAAAAAGACAGTGTACTGAAATACTTAATGCCATAAAACTTGCAAACCTACAACAACAACAACCTCCAAAAGTGGTCGGTCAATTCTTCTTTAACGAGTAATTAGGCGACAAGCTCTGACGTTACACCATCACAGAGAGGTCAATATACTGTCATACCCCTCATCTCATGAGTGTATACCTCGAAGTAAGATGTCAAATCCAAGACACTTTCAGTTGGGGGAAAGATGCCCTCGATGTCTCTGCAGGTGATGATGTTCACTGGCCGAGTGGCTCTTTTACATTGGAAGGTGGTTGGATGTTGTTGGTGGTGTTGGAGTTGGCATTGTTCCTCCTTATACTGCTCTCCATCCTGAGGGAGGAGGAGTTGAGTGGACTCCTCTTGAGGACTTTGTTGGCTAAGAAGCTGCAGGTCTTCCTGTACTGGTGACGGAGCAGCGAGTAGACAAATGGGTCACTTGCCGCCTTGCTGTAGGCCAAACATTTAGATAGCACCCCCCAGTGAGCGCTTATGGGTCCTGGGGAAAAGAGCTCTACAATTCTAACTCAAATAAAGCAAAAGAAAAAAAAGGAGGAAAAAAACACACACAATGAGAAAAATAAGCATTATTCTTAGATCAGTGTAACTGGAGTGGAAGACATCTGAAGCAAATGAACATCCCCCAGTGCTGTAATATTGTGAAAATGTCACTGAAATGTCATCACTGAGTTGGGGAATATGAACTGATGGGTGTCATTTTTGCTGACTATTGCAGATTAAAACAATTTTATGATACATCTAGTGCATGTTTTCTCCTAATAAATCACATTATAGCCATTCATTTTTGTGCATTGTTTTGTTGGTAATCTGTCTTCTTAATTAGTGCGATCTCCTTAAGTCTAACATTTCACCACCACACAAGCGCTAATGTGCTTCCTTTCTATTTCCATTCCACAAATCTAGCAGCTTTTGACAGGCTGCCGCCACTAATACTGGGGCTAATACTAATGAGAGCCAGTGATAAGATCACTGACTCATTTGCTATCTCTCTCTTCCTCTGCCTCTCTCCCTCTCATCTTCCCCAGTTGTTGAAGCTTGGTGACAAGGATTAAAAAATGTGTGTGTGGAGCCAATAAGCTATGACATTGCGAAGAAGGAAGCTGTTGAAAATGTTAGATAACAAGACAACATTGAAAATAATTATCACCATCTGTATTGAGATGATAAGCCACATTAGCAATCACAACAAGGTATCTGAAATCCCAGAATCACCCTGTCAAATAGATTAATTCTTGTGAGAGTTGTTCTACAAATTAAGCTGAACGGAGAAGTTAATTTAAGACATTTTTCTGTTGCCGAGCGAAGATAAAATGTGCAGCTGTAGTTCAGTGGTCTGTCTCATTTCATCTTTTCATCTTTTGATTCAAAAGACAGAAACAGGCAGGTAGCCTTGAAATTTTTTGATATGTACATAATATTAAATACCTCACATCTCTGCATTCTCACATACTCACACAAAAAACAGTGTAAATCTATGCTCACCTTGTGATGACATAAGGGGTGAAGCACACTACAAATGTGCCGATGAATGTACTGATCTTCTTGGTGGCCCTCTGCCTCCTACGCTTCTGTTCATCCAAGCATTTCTGGCGCACACTGCCAAAGCACACAGGTACCATTATCTACCCAGGAGGCATGATCAGAGATATGCGGACATAATGAAGCAGACCACAGAGAAAGCGTGTGGGATGGTCAAAAGAATGGAATGAACCATGCGCTTTTATCAGTTACATTGGAGAAATTTCACACTGCTTAGATATCGTTATGCAAATTACAGCAATTCAAAGTGTAATGGTTTGACCAGAAATAAGTGTGAATGACAAATGATAGACAGGACAATATGAGAAATACAGTTGCCGATCTTAATAGCAGGTAGTAATGTAATGACTAACAGCAGGTTTGGTAACTTTTGTACTCATTTGTGCAACAGCAGAAAGTTTTGCCTTATCTTTATAGGCTGCGTTTTTCCAGTTAATTCAGACACTTTTGATATAATAAAATACAGCTTCAGCTCAAAATTATTTTCATTGTCAATTTTCATTGTCAAAAAATGAGATTAATGCTTTGACAAAGGCCAAGATCTTCCAACTGCTGTTTTTCAAGCAACAGTACAAAACCCAAATATATATTTAAATATTTTTTATAATAATTTTATATATTTAAAATGTTGTAAATCATTGATAATGCATCATTAGCATATTTGGTTGTTAAATATATACAGCCATTATCAAATTAAAGTTATTATTATAAAAAAGTTTAATTATTTAGATTTTTATTTCAAATCAATTAATAAATACATCTTTTCACGACTGTATGTAAGAAGAAGAAGAGCAAGTATTGGTGGAACCAGTTCTGATTTTGCCACAGGGTCAACATCCTTCAATGGTTCACACATTGGACAAAATGAAAGGGAACAGACATTAAAACTTCAATGAAAGACAACTGCATTAAGAGGACAAATGGATTAGACTGAATTCACCTCTGATGATGGTTTACCTGGGGTGAATATCCACAAGCAGCAGCAACGTCTGCATGGTGATCACGTCGATGCGTTTACAGTGAAACCTTGCAACTTTCAGCACTTTCAGATACGTTACACACATCACGATAAGTGTGAGGAGGAACGTGAGAGAGTGCAAAGCCACGCTGAAAATGATGAACTGCGTCCCGGATCCCTTCGCCCTCACATTGCAGAGGGTGCACGACGCGTAAAGGTGGTTGTACCCGACCCAGGAGCTGCAGGTGGCCACTGTGGAGAAGCAAAGTGAGTGTATCCACGTGTACCCCAGCGCTATCACTGCATCCCGGTGCCGTATTCTTGAGTGGTAGCTCAGTGGGAACACTACCGCCACCCATCTATCAATGCTGAGAGCAGCCATGCTGAGCATGGAGTTTGTGGTGAGAAAAGTGTCAAGGAAACCAACAATTTGACAGATGCCGCTGCCTACGGGGTGACCAGTGGTGATGAGCCCGACCAGAGTTAGTGGCATGTTGGACACGCTTAGCAAGAGGTTGCAAAACGTCAAGTTGAGAATGAAAAGACCTGGTACCTGTTTGCGGATCTCCGGGTTGTACAGAAAGCAGATCAGCACCACAACGTTGGACAGCAGCGACACGACAATAGTCCCTGAAACCAACACGGATGCACCTATGTCCGCTGCGTGCATTGTGCTCCCTCTTAAATATCCAAACTTTTGATGAGTGCATCCACAGTCCAGATGCAGGCTGTCATCGGAAGTCACAACATATATGCGTCCAGTACATTGTCATGCTTACCCTTTCCAGGCTCCAAATGCCTTCAGTAAATGTAGTTTCTCCAGCAGCGCCCACGATTAGATCGCACGGAATTCATAGAGAGAATGCCCACCTTGTTATTATGAGGAAATTTGGAAATGCGTTTCATGGGAATGGGGTCACAGCTGGATCATTCTTCTCGTGTGGCGCTGCGGTAGTTTTCAAGCACCCTTCTCCTGTCGCGGCTCTCCCCGCTCAGAGGCTCTTGGCTGCGCAATTGCGCATTGACATGATGGGCAGCTTTGAAAAGACATGCAAACACTTGAAGCTTTCGATCTCTGTGCTACTTATATTATCTCATCTGCTAGAGTCTGAAGAACGGCGGTGCACCACTGTTCAGAAATAGCTTTTTTGTGTAAAAATAGAAGCAGACGCACGATTGCGTGGTTGGTGGTAACGCTGATGTCACGAGCGTCACGTTGAGCAGAGCAGTTTTGGTAATGAGATGTTTTGTGCCATCCAAACATACGTGGGTCAAGTTTGTAAATGTGAAAACCACACAGTGTGACTCGTCAATTAATGAGGAGTCGGTGCCTGAATAAATTAAATCACATCACTATCGTCACTTTATTTATTTGAATGTATCAGCACAGAAACACTTGAGTTCAAGCTCAGAAATCAGTGCGACAGAATGGAGACAGAGGAGCTTCGATGGTGCAGTGTTTAAAGCCTTATATGGTGCTTTTAATGCAGTTAGTGAATCTTGGCTCACTTACATCCATATTATTACTCCACAATACAGCAGTTACATGTGAAACACTGCATGTGTACAGCCTCCAGCATAAAGGGAGGGCAGACTGTTTTCAGTGGACCATGACCTGAAAATATGCTGATGTGATTGTGTGTTTGCCAGGAGCATGTGTACAAGTGGAATGACAATGACCAACTGTCATTTTTGAAGGAGAGCACACAAAGGCAAAGGTCAGTAGGGGTCATAAGGTCATAAATAAATGAATCATGTGGCTCTGTGGCTGTGTAGTTCACTGCCAACCAGTCAGTGACCTTGCTTATAATTTAATAAACTGTAATGGTTCCGAAGTTTGATGCTCTAGGAGGATAACATGATTCCCCCATTTTGAACATATCCTGTGTGCAAGAGCAAGTAGGGCTCCAGCTTTGCTCAGAAGAATTAAATATTTAAGTTGTGTCCTCTTTTCAGTTGAGTTTTTTTTCTGATTCACCTCAATCTAAAGGAAGATGCAGTGAACTCCTAGATTTAGTGCCTCCACTAAAAAGACTACCATTTAATTCTGTGACAAATGGTAAATTTACTGCATTTATATAGCGCCTTTCTAGTTTTCTGATCACTTAAAGTGCTTTTATAATACATGTCAACATTCACACACTGATGGAAAAGGCTGCAAGGTGCCAACCTGCTCATCAGGCTCTGATGCACATTCACACACCGCTGGTGAAACCATCTGGGGTTCCGTATCTTGCCCAAGGACACTTCAGCATGTGGGCTAGAGCAGCAAGAAATCAAACTGCTGATCTTCTGATTAGTGGACAACCTGCTCTACCTCCTGAGCCTCAGCCGCTGAGAAAGTGGATGAGACCACACCATTTGCCACTATTACACTTTGCTGTATTTCTTACCCTGCTTGTTGAGAATCTGTGTGAATTTGTACTTTTTTCATTTAGTTTATAGTAAGGAATGGGTAAGCTATTGTTTATTGTCTATTGTGAGTTTTCCTGAGTTAAACCAGATTAAAGTCAATTTGATTTAATTGTTGTTTTAATCTTATTATTTGGTCACACATTCTAAATAAATCCCCTTTTTCTAGTCATTAAACAACCTCTGAGTCTTCCTCCTAATACCTTGTGAGCTACTCTGGCAGAGCTTCCTCACAGATTCATGTCTGGTGTCATTTCTGAGTCTGGTGATCATCCTGCTGATGGCAGAGGACTGTCTGTCTATACTGGATTCACTATAATGTCCTTTGGGTGGTGAAAGCTACAGTGCAAACAAAACAACATCAACTTTTCTCTGCCAAAGCCATCTGATTGAATCTACAGCATGAGGTTTTTCATGTGACAAATGTGATTTATGGCCATTATATTATATTAGTCATGTAGCAGTTTCTAGTTTCACCTATTCTTTGAATACAGAATAGACTCATTTACCACTGTCACAGACCACCATACATCTGAGATCTTTGAAATTTTCAATTAACATGCTCAGTGAGATCCCCCCAACACCCAGTTAAAATGACTCATTTGCCAAAAAATCATTTAGTTCAGATTAGATCCAGGACCAAAATTAAAAGCATGGGTGTGATCTATAGTGTTTAAATGAAAGAGATTTCACCAGTGTCCAGGCGCTAGGATAAGAGAAACCACTCTATTTGTTATATGTGTGGTCACATATTCAGCTGTCTAGCTGTCCTATAAATTATCAGTAATGACAAATTGCCAATAGTGGCCGAGGGAATTTTCTAATTAATTTCAGAGAGAGAGAAGTTTTTCACTTCTGCCCTTTCCACACAGTGAAGGAACAGATGGTGAAACTACATTGGCTTTTTTAAAATAAAGCATCAGGTCTCTATAGTGTGGGATAAAGTTCAACTCCATTTGCTTACAGGCTCCAAGTTAATTAGGTGAAAGGTGACAATTACGCATGGCTATACATGTAGTCTTTCAAAAGGTTTTACAGACACTTTTCAGTTTTTTTCACATTGACATTTTAAAGATATATATTTTCTATATATATTTTTTTTCTTGATAAACCAAGAGGTGACTGTAATTCAAAGAAAAAAAACTGTAACTGGTCAGACTCTTTGTGCTCTACCTACAGGAGCCTGGTGGGCGGAGTTAGGTTGTCGCTCACCTGGACTGACTGGTGTCTATATAAACTGGTGGCAGTCAGTCAATCAATCAATCAAACAACTTTATTTATCCCCGCAGGGCAATTCAGTTTGCAGCCTCAAGTCACATAGAAACAACAAAAATACCACAGACACTTGCCCTCACTCCTCAGCACATTCGGTGTGTACCCAGTATCTGTCAACATAATAGTTTATACACTTTGGTGGACTATTTTTCATTACTTGTCCTACATGACAGATCAAAAATAAAACCAGAGACCGTTTCCAGAGAAAACTCAATTTAATTATATTATAATCTTTGTAACTCAGTTCTCTGATATTAGTGTTTTAAAGTCACTATGTGCATGATTTCTCAAGCATCAGCCACTGGGAAGAAATAAAAAACAACAACAATAACTACATCTGTGAGTAAATGGTCTTAAAGGATCACATAAAAGATTATATTATTTCTACCACTGACTGTATATAAATATGGACAACATGTCTCCTCACCTCTTTCCACTATGCAAAAGTGAAGCCAAAATACCTCCTTTCCAGGAGCAGCCATCTTACTTGTGTGATGTTATTTGGAGCCAAAATCTGTGCAGTAGAGTCGGGTCGGGGGATGACAGCCTTTGGGACATGCCCCCCCTGGTTGCTTCACTGTCTGACAGAGGTTTGAGACCTGCTTTCGCAGTTATTCATCATAATGTCAACCATTTTAAAATCAAAAACATCAAATAACTAATCAAAAATAAACATCACAAAAATGAGCAATTGAACAAACATCAGTGTGATAAGAAAAACCTAAAATGACAGAAATTGGGAAAAATGTATTAGATGTTTACTTTGATTTTTTCAGTTTGGCTCATGTCCCATCTGCTAACATGGAGGGGGCAGGACTTATGCAACCTGCCACCAGGGGGGATCGAGATGTTTTGGCTTCACTTTCAGGAAGTCATGACTTCCATATAAAGTCAATGATTTCCACAAATAAAAATAATTAGAAACAAACAAAAAATCCACACATATAAACTTTAAAAGAACATGACCTGATGTTCTTTTTTTGTCATTTGTCCACCCCATTTATCCTGTGAGGCAGCTGGATATCACAACATCACAGGATCACGTGAGAATCCATCTTGTCAGGCAATAAGTTATGTGCTTGTGTCGACCAATCAGCATTGTGAATCCAGTTGCCTCCCGAGGTAAGACAGTGACAAACAGTGATAGACAAATGGTTCATCCAATCAACTGTCAAGTATTTTTTGAAAATACCTGCCCTTTTATAAACAGTTTCCATGCACAACTTCTCAGATGGCTCTGTGTAACAAACCATCTGGTGCATGAAGTTATTTCATGTACAGAATTAGCACTCAAAAAGTGCCACGATTTGGTTGCAACTCCCCTGTGAAGTAGCTGCTATATGCACACAGCATCCTCCAACCATGCTACAGTCTCATAAAATCTAACGTGCTGTTCTGTTTCCTGCCACCAGCAGCTACACAGGCCCTCCCTCATCACTACTCTATCTGGATGCAGTAAAGAGTCTCAGAGCAGCTTGTGAATTCTCTATACTGTATTTCATGTCATACAGGGGCTGCACTGGGTAAATACAATATACTACACACAGGTTTGTAGAATTTTAAAGATATATTAGAAGATGGTTGTCACAATGCCAAGTTGCATAAATTCTAAAAATAATGTACGGTAAAGAAGACGACTTCTCAGTCATCACTCATCGGTCAGACAGCGTCAGAATGATAAAACCAGCAACTTGGATGACATTTGAGCCACTAAATCACTGGGCTGTTGAATGAAAAGCCAAACTGAATAATATGAATTAGGGTAGACTTCTTTTTTTTTAAACCCAATGTAACCCAATATAGATCAACAGCACCACAAACTACAGCCTTCAGAGAATGACCATAAAATAAATAAATACTTATCTTTGATCAATTAAATTAAATTGGGCATTGTAACCTTTTGAAGGTTTGATTTATTGCAGGGCAGTTTTATTATACTGCATGTCTGTTATCTAAGTGTATACAATAATCTGGTAAGTGAGTATAAAGGATTTAACAGAATTTCAAAATCTAACTCTTTTTGTACATACAATTTCCTCTCTTCGACAATGTCTGTCTTCTGTACCTGTAAAATAAAGATTACACACTCAGTGTTCTCAGATGCAGAGATGCTTTCATCTTTAATGAATTTACTGTAGGCTCAAAGGCTGTGGTTTCTCCACTGGCTGAACCTCAAATGGCTGGTTGTATCTTGGCTGTATTTAAATTCTCAAAGCCATTCCAGGCTCAGTTAATCAGGCTCACCCATCTGCTTTGATGTCCTTTTCACTGGTAATAAGTGTGACATCGCTGTACACAAGCATGACAGTAAGCAGCTCCCAGTAGTTTTTTAAAGGGAGCGAGGGGAGTGTGAGCCTTAATGAGAGACCAGAATGTTGCATGTCAGGACCTTCCTACGTTGGGCAAATATATTTTGACTTTAAATGTGTGTATGTGATGTATGTTCTTGAAACTGACTATGTTTTAATGAGTGCGTGCATGCATGCGTGTGTGTGTGTGTGTGTGTGTGTGTGTGTGTGTGTGTGTGTGTGTGTGTGTGTGTGTATCCTCGTTGGCATTAGACGTTCCTAAAAGGACAAATCTTCTAAAAATCCCACATGAAAAATATGTCAGTTCTTGATTTGAAAAAGATTAGTTAGTGAAACAAAACAAATGCTGTATATGTGATGCAATGCAGAGCTTGCAATACATGACTCGTGCCTGTGGCTGAATGAAGACACGCCTGGCTGCAGCCGCGACTGGCTGATGCACAAATTCAGAGGCTGTCTTTTCATATTATTTTTTGTTTGTTTGTGCTTGGACAGTCATCTCACTTGTGTAGGGTGAGCTTCACATGCACATATGTGGCCAGTCTGCTTGTCCATGTCATGATTCATACTTTCATACACTGGTTGGGTGACTCAGGGGAGAAACCGCTCTAAATCATAAGCATGCATGTATGTTTCTGCATTTGAATCTCTTGAGGGGACATATGAAGGTCAAAGACTATACAAAGTGGACATATGCTTTTTGTAATTTTCTGTTATTTACATGCTGTTTTAATGTTGCATATCAATGCTAAACATGGTCAAACATGGCACCCAAGGTTAATATGTGTGGAAATGCTTCAATCTGCTCTGAATGCTTCATCCCTAAAATGGCCCTCCATTCTGGAGCCTTGGTTGCTAAGGTTGTTGCTAAGGTTTTTCCATGTTTTGTTTGCATTGCCCATTCTCATTTCTGTTTGGATGTGTATGTATTTAAGAAAGTGACATTTCGACTAAAGACCTAGTAAATCCTACCATGGTTTGTTGACGTAGCCTCTAGAGCCGGTGGTTGTCTGGGGGGCAGCTTCCAAAAGCTAGCCAATCAGAAAAGAGCTCTTTTTGGGGACAGGAGCTAAACCACCTATTTCAGACAGAGGATGAACTGAAGGTCTGTGTTTGTGCATAATGCGTCCTATTTAGATCAATCTTATTTGACAGATATTTGTACTTGCAATGCCATTTTTGCTAAGGTGACATTTGCCTGATTTTCAGAGAAATTGTGTAAGTGGAAATTATTTTTAAATGTACATTTTGTCAGAACCTAATTTAGGTCTTCCATTTTCTCTCTTTTTTAAAATCACCTTAGATGGGATTATGTTAGGGTAGCATTGTTCATTTCACACCTATTACATTAAATTACACACCTCTGAAGTTCAGGACTTACAGGTTACGGTGCTTTAAATGAACAAAACAACATTTCTTTGCCTGGCTAAGATGGCTGCCCTCCCCGCAAGAGGTGAGATCTCTGATTACAAGGTGTTGTAGATGCTATTACTCCACTCACTTCAAGCTATCAGAAGAATCAATGGGCTATAAAGTCAAGTCTTGACTTGTAGCAATTGCCTTTCAACACCTTTTGCATTTGTCAAAAAGTAAATGTCAACATACTCCTTCACCCTTGAAATTAAATGATTTTTTCCCTCATTGCTATAGTAAAAAGAATCTTGTGAGAGTGTTACAGCACTGTTTTGACTTGGTTATACAATTTCAGAGAGAAAATAGTTTACACTTTCCACTCAGTGTGTGGGGTCATGGTTTGAAATGAACACAGCCTTTTAGAGGTAACAGGAGAGCTGAGTCTTTTTTCATGAAATTTTAAGGAACATTATCCATTCAGAGAGGTACAGCTGGTACTTTGAAAGAAAAAAAAAACTCAAAAAGAATGAAAACATACAGTATCTTTGGACTTTGGTAATGTTTCATTGCAGGCTGTTCCCAGACAGTGTTATAATGCATTATAATGCATTATAACACATCATCTTCCCTTACACTGACCATAAAAGCAGGAGAAGTGAGGGAAGCGTGAGACTAAACATGATTGAACGGCTGAATGTTGCTGGTTCATTGATTCTTCAGTGAAAAGCTCCGTTACAGGCTTCAGCATGGTGTGTGTAGAGGAAGTTACTGCTCCCCTCTGTGGGAATTGAGGACAGTGGGATCTGTCCTGTGCATTTGTCTACTCGCTGTGATAAGAAGCTGCACTGTTGTCATGCAGCAGTGGCACCAATCATCACACCCACCCGAACTGGGGTGTGGGTGGATGGATGCGCTGATCTGTCCGTCCCCCTGTTCCTCCCTGACAGTCAGGACTGCTGCTGCTACAAATCATTTAACTCACACACAGTACAGCCGTGTGAGCTCACACTGATGTTATCCTTAAAGAAATTCAAGAGAAGGCTCCTAATTTCAAGAGAACAAACAAGCTACAGGCACTAACAGGAAAAGGGTATTACAATATTGTATTGACTTTTACTGTAACAAATGTCTTCATGCAGTATTGTAATGCTTCTGTTTGAACACTCTTGATACAGTGCTTCCCTCTAGTGGATAGGATATGATATTTAAAAAATGACTGATTGCTCCTAAAGAGTAATTGTATGCTAATATAATAATATTTTATACAAATGACAATTCAAAAACATTATATTTAATTTTTTTATTTTCTTACTTATTAATTATATGTAAAACCCTATTCTAAACTGTACTCTATTCTGTTCACATTGAAAGTATAGACATACTTAAGTAGTTGTGATAATGCTTGAACATTCTGGTGTACATGTCTGATAATTTACACACAATATTACTCTATGTGACTCTTCTTACTGGCAGGTGACAGGGACAGGAAACGAGAGGGGGAATCTATTCACTGGAACCCCCCCCCCCCCCCCCAAAACACCTGTGTGGTGTTCATTTGCTCTTTTAACCACTTGAGGGCACTCTCTGCTCTCTGTATGCTTAGGCTTCTGAACCTGGTGGAGATGAGCCAATGCAGTGCTGTGCTGTCTGAGATGTCAACACTCATTAGTGCTGTCTCATTAAAGAGATGTCAGTGGTACTCCATTAGCAGTAGGATGAACAGCTGGCCTGCCTCGAGGACAAGCCAACAAGTGAACTTTGTTGGTCAGGGCAGCCCGCAGGTTAACCTGCTATAAGTAAGAGCAAAGAACAAACTGTTATTTGTTTTGTTTTTGCTCAAATGGTCTGTAAAGCTGTTTTAGGCCCAGTATTGACTTGGATTAAGATAATTTATGAATCAATTTTATGTCATTTAACTGTAAGTAATAAAGTGACATTTGGTAAGATAGACGTTCACTTTCCAGTATGTCAGGTACACTTGGCTAAAATCGTATGGAGTACAACAGTCCTGCAATGAACCTTACCTTCATCAATTAAAATATTCAGCTTTTATTGAACCTGTTTTAAGGATAATGATACATTATATATATATATATATATATATATATATATATATATATATATATATATATATATAGTTGAGTAGATTGTGGTGCTATTAAACTGTACAGTATGTGAAGATTCACTCACACATTTGATATCATCTCTGTGCCTGACACGAAAAGTGTCATTTTCATATCATTAAATATTATTATTAGTGTAAGGGAAGGTCTGAATATTTACACTCTTTAGCCTATAGAAGCTGTTTTCCTTTCTGTTTTTTAATATTGCATACATATTTCCTGTATTTTTTGGGTGTATTCTAATTAAGAGACTCAGAAATAATTATATATGGTCATTATAGCATTGCTAAAACAACAAATCTAATAAAGTCCTTCATCACCTTGCTTATAGTCCGCAGATACAGTAATGTGCAAAAGTGGCCCTAAGTAACACTGCAACTTGGTTTTGTGGAAAACCAGCTTGATGTTGCCCTATAGCACCAGCCCTTTCCAGATCAGTCAATGGCTACTCACACTGCAGGCCTTAATGCTCAATCCCGATTTATTGCTCAAATCCGACGTTTTTGTTTGGCTGTTCATATTGCACTTTTAAATGTGGTCTGTGACCGGCATGCTCTGTTGCTCATTAATGACGTCACGCACAGAACAGTGTTTACGGAAGTGGACATGCAGGGCCGGCCCAAGGCATAAGCAAACTAAGCAGCTGCTTAGGGCCCTGTGACCACTAAGGGGCCCCCCAAGAGCAATTAACTTAAAAAAGAAAAAAGTAATTAATTACCTTTTTCCATGTGTGAGTGATGATGATTCATATATTATCAAATGTACGTTCTTGTATAAAAACAAAAAACAAAAAAACAACAACAATATTATTTTAACAGAGAGGCAGTAGGAAACTACTTCCTAACAACAATGATATAATAATGCAACACTTTGAAAGGAGACATTTTACATAGTTAATACTTTTACTTTTGATACTTTAATGGACCTGAGTATTTTTACAAACTGTGTCCTCTCTCATCCATGTGGGGGCACCAGTGTATGAAGATGCCCCATTTAGGATGTTTTTGTAAATAAAACATCTGATGTAAAATAGCTTTAAAAAGGTAAATAGTAATAGTTCCTGATTGCCTGAGTTTGAAACTTGGCATTATGTGTGCTTTAGCAAACCTCTCACAAATGACACAGAAAACATTTGATCTTTTGAAACGTCTCAAGCACTGAAGGCCAACCACACTTTAGCTCGTTTACCATCAACCACTTCCTCTCCCTCGGCTTCTTGTAACCCAGCACAAGCTACACCTCAGACAGCCACTCAGATAGACCATGATCTGAATGGTATTTGGGGTCAAAACCACAATATCCCCCATTTGCCTTCCTCCATTAATGGTCTATTTAGCTTACTGCCGATGGCAGTAAAGAGATAGCTGGGCTTTTATACCTTCTGATTGGATATATTAGCAGGTAATGTCCTTAAAGAGGATTAGTGGATGGAAAGAGAGGAAAGGAGAAAGAGAGGGAGAGTGGTAGAAAGTGCCGTGGGGATGGCATGACAGTAAATAGGCAGGTGATAGCAGGGAGGACAGGAGAGCTTATGCTGGAGCCTTGTGTAGCCTCTGGCTATGGGTGGGGGATTAGTAGCCATTGTGGATTCTCTGGTATCCTGAATCATGTTGAGTCATAGCTGTTTAATTGTAGGACAATAAACCTGCCCTCAAAATATGAGCATAGAAGAAGTTGTTTGTTACAAAATGTTTAGCAACCTCTCTTTTCAGTGTGTGTGATGATAGTGAACTGTAATGTATCAGTTGTAAAGGTTAAGAAGTGGTTTATGCAACACTGATCTCCTCATGGTTTAGTCAGTCAGGCAAGAATGTGCCATGGGTCGAGGTCAAGAGTGCAAACAAACCAAGCCGATCATCCTGTTTATGTTGTCCAGCAATTAATCTGCTTTCTACTTAAACACATTCCTAAACAGGCATGGTGAACATTAAGGGCGACCTGTTAAGCAAGTGAGTGGCATGTTTGTGCTTATGATATAGAAATTATTAAAAGGCAAAAACAAAGCCAGTCAGACCCTCTTGCAAAACACATTCTCTTTAAGGCGTTAAGGATACCGAACGACTGGCATAGTTAACATAATTTGTCCATTGTATTTTATTATGTTATATGTTATTCTTTCATAAAAAGAGAAGAGCTCACTCACCTTGATAATGAGTCTCGATCACTATTATTATAAAAGACGTTCATATTGGACAATTCTGCACCTCATGATCCACAGTACCTCCAGTGCCAATGCAAGAGGTGTTGTGCCTTTAAATATGACCATATTTTATTTGCCATAACCTAAATTATTCCCTAATGTTAACCTTACCATAGATGCCATGCACAAAGCATTGGAATTGGGCATAAAGAAAGCTGGCACTGCACATGATCCAGGCTTTTGCAGAATCTTCCAGCATTGGCATCTTGTCTGCCAATAGAGTTGAATTTTATCCAGATGATTATACATATATATCTTACCTGCTGAAGGTATGCCAAATAAAATGCTGTTAATCAGTGAAGTGATATGAAGTGGCCAGCTCTATTTTCTCGTCAAGAAAGATTTTTGAATGAGCTTCTTAGTCTAATCTGCTCCTCTCATCCTCCACCGTTTGAACTGCCATATGAATAATCTCTCAGACCTGAGGCCTTGGCTCAGCCCAGCTAAGCTGTTTTGGGGGATTTGATCATGCATAGATGACATTGATTTAGAATGGGTCACTGCAGGATCTGCTTTAGCCACAGTCTGTTGGAAAGAAGTCAAGTGGAGGGCAAGCACCTGGGCTAGCTGACCTTTACCTGGAGAGAGGAAGCTGGGAGGGATCAGGAGGGGAGGCTGCCAGTTTGTCAAGAGTCCGTTTCAAAATTTCAGGGATGAGTAAGTGAAGCATTTAGCAAAGCATGAAATCCAGTCATCATTTTTGTATCATCCCTAATCACCCTCATTTTCACTTTTACTTCTCCATGCATGGGTGTCATACATCAATACTTCAGGCTCACTCAAGTTTCCCAAATCTTGAAAAAAGTGTGAGATTGCACTCTATGCAGGGCAGGTATGTACGACATCTTGTTCATGCCAAGACATCCCTTTGACCATCTCTGCACTCAGCAGCACTGACGATGTGAAAGGAGCATTGTGTGCCACTTCACGCTCCATGGCCAATTGACTTCTTTTCCCATTAACAAAATGCACTGTTTATCTAATCTTTCATAGCATTTCAAAACCATTAAAACCAAGAGGATTATCCTAGTATTTCTGACGGTGTTCCTTTACCTCAGGTCCAGGTGCTCCATCTCTCTTGCTCCTTCTGCCTCTCTTCCTCAGTCTTCCACCTTTTATAATTTATTTTTCTTATTTTCACTTTCTCCACTTTCTTTTTTCTCCACGGATCACTTCTGCATTATCTAAATTCTTAAAAGTGCAATCTCTCCATTTTATCAATGGACAGCTCTACCCCCGGCTCTGGATAAATAAAGTATTATTGTCCGATTAAAGCAGATTAAGCAGACGGAAAGAGAGTCAAACTGAAATTGGGTTTAATGCTGCACTTATCTGAATTCTTGACTGCTTTCAAAGTGTACACTTTTGTGTCTTTGAGCAGGAAGTTGGTATAGGTTAGAGGGGCTACATTTCGGAGAGTGTATCTTACTGTAGAGCTAAAAGAGGAAATTGTGAATTGAATTGCACTTAAAACCCCTCTTTGTAAAACTAGACGAAGTGCAAAGCAAACTCACACACCAGAACAGTTGGACAGGATCTACAGGTAGGTGTATAGGTTAGAGCCCAGGCTGCACTGTGTCCTGAAGCTGTGGGAGCGTATTTTTTACCTGCTATTGCCAGCATACAACCAACTAGGAACTGTTTGATGTCAAAAATAACAAATTCTACCTTCAGTGTGACATTTAATTAAAATAAACACAAACTAAATATCATAGGAAAAGGGATTATATGTGTGAGATTGTATGCCCAGTATCCCATAATGGATGCATTTGCACCTCAAAAATTACATCAAATGCCAGCATTCAGTGCCAATGCAGGAAGAAGTGTTTCCTTGAACATAAGACAGACTCTTCCAAAACCTAAAAGGATTTGGCAGCTGTGTAGTTATTTCTACAGATAAATATTTCACATACAAAACATTTACAAAACATAATATTTTATCAAATCACAAAATATTACAATACATAAAGTATTTAAATTGGCTGCACCAGGGGATCTATGTGAGAAATTAACAACATGATTGCTTTTGCTAAACCAAATCTCTTCAAAATATCAGTTTATCACAACTGAAGATTGTATAGCCTTATGAAGTGCAAGTCGTGTGTATAAGCTCACTTTCACAAGTGAGTCAGTCATGTTGATTGAGTGGCCGCTGATGACGCTGAGGGTTAATCTGTATTTAGTTGGTCCATCCGGATGCCTTAGAGGCCATCTTATTAAAGGAAATGAGACGTTGTGAGGCCTTTTTCAACAGACAGTTACTCAGCTCTGCACGCATTCCTTCATGTCTCCGGCATAGTGGATAGGAACAGCACTATCCACAGTGGGTCCCAGTAGAACAAAGCTAGACAAAAAGGCCCTTGTGTTGGTACACATGTTAGAGAGGACATGCCAATGTGTCAATCCGATGCAATTTTGAAAGTTTATCTTAACAGAACGTGACCACCGTAGACGGCTGAAGTTCTGAGCTATTTGGATCAAGATAGCTGAAGAATCTAGAACCGTAATGCTTTAAAATATTGCCCAACCCCTCCAGTTACAGGGCGGAGGTTGAAAAAATGGGGACCTGTTGAAATAGACTAATAACGTCTTATTTGGGTCATTTTTTGGCTTGCCAAGGAGTTGACTGTACGTTTAGATGAAAGGGTTTAATTGGAAATGATAACCTGCTGACAGAAGGGATCTGTCAGCCCACAAGCCCTGGCTGTCTGTCTGCCAGTACTGCAACAATATCCACAGGGAGATTGGCAGATAGAAGCTGCTGTCAACGCCCTCAAGCTTAGGGTTGTGGCAGCATAAGCTCAGCACTTGTGTTTGCTTCAGCTTGGGTTTGTGGCACTATTGCTTGCAATGTGCAAGTAGCACAGCTAAACACATATAACAAGCAGCACAAACAAATGTCGATAATTTTACCAGGATAAGAGGATAAAGACTCAAGGCAGATGAACATCAAGGACAACAAGACTCAAATGCTTTCAAACCATCAGGGCAGTTCAACAAGATCCGGGACATCAAAGCCACTTAAATATTTTTCATTCTTGGGGCTGCAAAATGTGGGATGATATGACAGACACACAATAGGCCCACAGTTTCCTCTTGGCCCCCGCAGTGGTGTTGACATGAGTAGAAATTAAGTTATCACTCCTTTTTAAAGTCCGGACGGCTGTCAGACAAGGCCCCTGTGGCATGGGGGCAGTGGGCTACTTTATATGGAAAGTCAAATCTCAGTGTGCTTCTCCTTTCCAATACTGCATCTTATACATGCCTTCAACATGTGTATCAGGAGTGTTTTAAAAGCTCACTGATGTTAGTGGTGGGGCCTTGTGTCTCAATATTTAGACCACAGGAAAATTTAGATGCCATATAAGATGTTATATTTATTGTTTATTCCAAATACTACTGTAGATGAGCTGTCATCAAAGAGGTGCATCACATTATACAGTGCTTGCAGGGTTGTTCTCCAAGTTTCTCCAGGGGGTGGCAAAGATTTTGGCCATGCCAGACCTCACTCCTGTTTCTGTCATTTCTACCTGACCTGACTATCTCTTGCTGCCTGATTCTCCAGTGTTCTTTTGCACCCAGGGGCGCACCTGTCCATCTATCCTTCCCAACTCAGCTTCTCAGTCCATGTCTCTGATATCTAAGCACCTCAAAGTCTGAGATTCCTGAGTTCAGTTTATACTAAATCTGTTGGGGAGCCCCCTGGCTTTTTATCTTCTATTGCTCACAATGACACCGACCCCTCAGGTCCAACCGTGACGCATTAACAGTACTGTGGTTTTTAACAGTCAGTCATTTTCAGTATTTGTGCCTGTCTACAGCTCCTGAGTAACTATTCTTACCTGTACAAGCAGTCTCAGCGGTCTCCTCACCACTCTCAAGTGGTTCCCAGCAGTCCACTCTCACTTTACCTCCTCTGGCTATGGGTTTGGTTGTCCTCCAACAATGCGCTTTGTCAGGTTTCAGTCAGAAAGACTTGCACATCATATGATGGAGCTCTTTATCATTGCTAATGCCAGTATCCCAGCATCTGTGTTGTGTGATGGTGTTTGTCCAGGCACACTGGTCTGACCCAGCAGATACCGGATTGCTGGATCTGTCTGGACTGTCCACTTTAAAAAGTTTTGTGACACAGTCTTTCAATTTTTGAGAGGCCTGTGCTCCACCAACAAGATGCTGAGTACCTTTCCTAAAGAAGCCTTCTTTGCTCCCTGTTTACTTTCTTTTTTCTATAAGGATGCTAAACTGGCAATTGGAAAATTAAAAAGAAAATAATTAAACATGTGAGTGAACATGATCCAATTGAAAATTGCCATATTCTGTACATCTCATATCCTCATGAGAAGCTTCATGAGCCCATCACGACAAGTGCTTTCTTTGAGTGTCACAAGTATATGAGTATCACAAAATATTATGTTGATGCTTTACTATTGTTGTGTGTACCGTATATGTGGTGTTCCTGGTGAGGGTGTATTATAAATCGTTCCACTGCATGACCACCAGTTAATGTCCAGTCATGCCCAACTGGCAAGTAAATATCTTCATTTGGTGAACTACCAGAAACTAGGTGATCAAGAACCAAAAGGGAAGACAAGCCAAACAGTGTAACAGTAATATTATATTATTATAACCGAATAAAGAAAACAACAAAGGGAACAAACTGTGGATTTAACATGAAGTTTGGTTACATGTACAAAACTTTCATTGTGTTGACCTTTGAAAGGTGTGCTCCTCCCTGACAGAAAGAAACGTCAAGAGGTTCCCGCTTCAAAAGGGAAGATGCTTGCCATCAGAGAGCCACCATTTAATTACGACACACAGGAAATTATCCCTAGAATGGGCCCAGTGCTGATAAGAAGTCCGAGCCCTCTGGATGACAGCTCTAGAAACCTGAGAGAACTTATCATCAAAGTGGGGGGTGGGGGCCCACGACTGGGCGCCTGACAATCTGATTGGACTGTCATCCCCAGGTCATAATTAATATATTTATCAAATTAATAACTGAAAAGAAATCTCAGCATCATTGCCACTATTGTAAAAAGAGGCTTGCCCTGGCCCCAGAGGTGAACAGTGGCCAAATTCATGTGGCGGCTGCTTTCCCTTGTGGCTAATAAGACTGCTGTCAGTATAATGGGCGGAGGAGGGTGAGTTGCCTCTTTTGGAAGCCATGACAGATAAATTGCCACCCCCCCTGCACAAAATGAAACAGAATTTAGAGGAAGAAAAGAAATATGTTGCAGTCTGCTGACAACCACAATGCCAGACTTTGCATTTAAATACGACATCACAACATATCCACTCATTTGTTTTTTATGTTTCTGGTTAGTATAGATGACTGTAACTATGTCAAAGCACTACTTTCATTTATTTTGTGTTTTATTTATTCATTTTAAAATGATATGATAATAATAACAATGAATGAAAATATGCGTTCTCAGTTTACTACTATACACATATATCAAAAAAAAAAAATTTAATTTGGAGACCAGATATACAAGCATGGCTAAATACCACAAGTGGTAAGTGAGGGAAATATACAGTATATATTATTTTGTCATTTGAGAGAGTTGACCCTTAAACGTAGCCTGGGAACCAGACCAACCTGCAAGCTCATGTTTTATTTTCTTTGGCGGATGCGTCTGGCCCTCCTTCTGTTCAGACAGATTTCCAGTCGACCTGTCCCGGGTTTAGCTAATCACAGCTGTTTTTCTAATATGAGGCAGGTTGGATATGATGACTATACAGATGGGCGCCGTTGAGGCATTTCCGTAAACAGCCAAGATGGTTGTTGCTGATGTGGAAAGGTCTGTCAAATCTGCTATATTAAACAAACTGAGCAATATACAGTATTTTCTCTGAAGGATGAACTCCTCTTAAAGCTTTTGTTGACAAGGCAGATTTATAAATGCTGTACTTTTATGCTGTAGTCTGTTTACATTTTTCCACCATGCAGTGCTACAACACGTTTCATTGCTCAGATTGGTTGTAGGTCTATCTTAATGGGGTCCAGAGGCCTTTTGGTCTGTGCCTGTCATGCCCCTTGGATATTGAAAATAAATTGAGTTTCCACACTAATTTGGATTTGTGTTTTGATCTGGTGATGCCAGGATGCCTTAAACCTGCATTAACTGATTTTTTTAGGCCACTTGGAGGCAGCAGAACCTAACTGTGAACACAACATTGACATACAGTATTACCTTTTAATCTAAAACATAACAAATATTTGCTTATTTACAGTGTACACAATGTAAATTTCATGTTGGACAGGAATCAAACAGTCGGTTTTCAAAGCTTTTATAATGGATATAGCTACCTGCTGCAGCAGAGAATGGTACAATGAGAGCAGTGATAATGAGACAATAAGGTAATGAGCAGTAGTAGTGAGCTGAAAGTGACTAAAGGCCTGAAGGGTCAGATGATAATCTACTGCAGGTTTTTTGCTATGAACGACAATCTTTAAGGCAATCAATTGTTAATATTGATTATAGCCATGTACAAAAGTATTGATGCCATGTACTATTTTATTGTCATTTGTTGACACTTAAAATTAATTATTTTTTTTATTTTTTATTTCATCAATATTATATATAATTAATATTATTAATATATCTGTAACCTTTATCGTAGGGTAAAATCGTTCAGGATCCTCATGGGGCTGCATATTAATTCTGGCCCCTGGACCACTGAAGTATCCTCTCTTGTGCAGGTGGAAAGTCACAGTGGGGATACTTTGATCGGGCATTCCATGGGTACAAAACAGGAAGGAGGAGAAGCCGAATTGTAAAGGTAACACAATCAGCCGCTAAAGTAGTCACAGGAGTATCAGTTTCTTTAAGCTGCGCTGAGCACGGCACAAGATTAAGATGTGGATTACTGAACATTTACTTCATGTCACATAGAAAGAGAGGCATGTGGTTTGTTCTACAGTATAAAGTGATACAGCACCCTAACCTTCTTCCAATCCTGTCACATGACATAATTACCCAAAAGGATGTACTCTTTAATTTCTGTGGATTTAATTTTAACTCGATTTTGAGATTAGTAGTAGTAGCGGTAGAGTTTGGATGCAGCTTCTTTACTATATGACTGACTAAATAGATCAAAGGCAGATGATTGAAAACAATTTGGCCATTTAGGATTGAAACATGAGTTCAATTGGTGCATATCTTGTGAGTTAGCAGTAATCACCTAAAGGTCACTGGGACCATAAAAAGACTATTCCTGCACACTCACTAATTTTTCCCCTTATTTATCCCACAGAGTGGAATCTAATCCTGTGGGGCAGACTTCACCTTTGACTCTTGTACTTGACCCTGTACCTTGGGAATGAGTTTGTGAAAGTCAGACATGCTCAGATTCTGTTATGCATCTCTGCCTGACCAATCTCAGGTTGATCTGTCAGACCAAACAGAAAGGGAAAGTAATGGAAGTGTGAGAGAGAGAGAGAGACAGAGAGAGAGAGAGGGAGGGAGAGATTTTAATTTTCACGGACTGATGACTCAAATTTATGGTACACAGGTACCATAAATGTGTGTTGTTTTGCTCTTAAAAGTGAAACATTAATCTTAAACAAACTGTTTCTGAAAAAGGAATCAAACACAGTTGCCAATAAATGGTGTGTAAGTTAAACTTGCTAAGTGTCACATGTCAATCACCTTTTGTTTCGGGCTTCAACCCACTCTTCTCCGGACCCTATCCACTGCTGCTCTGTGTAAGTGAGTGGGTAGCACAGGTGCACATTGGCGCACAGTTACACAGACCCCCCTTCTTGTCCTATGTGCATTGTGTCCATTTTCTTTAGGACCATGTTCAATAAGGGCAACAGTATGTGTGTTTCCAGCTTTCAAAAAGGCCTTTGAGATCCTACCCACTACCCACCTGTCCTTGTCCTTGTTGCACAGCTTTCCACCAACCTGGGGAAAATGTGGGTGAAGATATAGAGAGAGCAAAAGAGTAAGGGTGTGCAGGGATTGGGTCACCTCCCCCCACCACCACATCCCCTGCTCACCAATACACCCTACAGACTTTCTTTCAGGTTCTTGGTGTAGAGAGAGGTTGGCTGGCTGTCCCAAAGCGTTTCGCCTCTGTGAGCACGCACAAGATGCCTATTCATGCCCCATGGCCCTACAACTTCACCGCTCCCTCCCTGCCTCCCTCCCTCCTCTCCCTTCAACTCCAGCTGAGGCAATTCAACTGGGGCCAGAAGCAGGGACCTTTAATCTAACAGAATGTAGCAGGCACCTGAACTACTTAACCGCTGTGCTTGTTCAAGGGGGTGGGCATGGAGGCTAAGGTAACTGGCATGTAACAAAAAGCCCCGAACTTTATCCCTGGCCAGGATGAGTACATTTCCTTTCTGTTGTTCCCAACAAAGGCCAGCAGGCACAAATGGTCTGCTATCTGTGTCACCGGGAAGTGGAGAGCAATTTGTTTCTATTAAACAGGACGGTCCTCATCTTCCCCAACTGACCCCCTCTCTTCCCTCCCATATTGATTCCAATGGCTTTTGTGCTGTAGGTAAAACGTTGCCAGTCAGTGGTTTTCATTTGAGCTCACCTTGACCAGGTGGAGACCTTGTAGTCTTTAGCAGGGGCCCCCTGAAAAGAGCATAGGACCCCTTCCTTTAGTTGTAAGAATTTACGGGGGACACATGGGGCTTCATGTAAAACGAACACTAAAGGTTGAGGGGGAGCGAAAACTTGACTGCAGCATTCAACGAAAGCTTGCACTGCTGCACCTGCTGTTGGTCTGTCCTTTCCAGTTCATAGTTGGGCCTCTGCAATTCAACCCCCGTGCACACACACAAAGCACACACACATACTCTCTACAGCATAACCCATCCCTATGCTTCCTTACTACATCATAGCAGTGGCAGCTTGACCTCTTTGATTTATCCAGATTCCTGTAGAGGGCAGAAATACAACAGTGAGCCACTGTATTTCACCCACACCGGTTTCAGTACTACACAGACCCATTCCCCCTGCATGACAGAGTCAAGATGGCTGCTTTCATAAGAGGGTGTTTCTCTTTTTTATTTAAACCCCAGTCTTGGCCCATTTATTTAGTCCCTGCTACAGATATGAAACCTTTTGAGTATGATTGTATATCAGTCATGATACAATACCACAAATCAAGCCACAGGAAACCTTGCTATTGTTTTTGTGCAGTCTAAATGTATATACTCTTTATAAAACAATGCAACACGGTTATAGCCGGATGCCTATAGGAATAAAAACATATCAAACAGTATTGTTACTGCCATTATTATTGTTTCTCTGGTGTGTTTTTTATTTGATTTGATGTGTTGTATATTTCTAGTTCAGCAATTCAATAGCATATAAAATAAATGTAAAAATCTGAAATAAATCAGAACTACAGAGTAATTTGTATATTAGAAAGTTTGTCATATTGAGATTGCCACATAAAAAAGCCACAGTTCAAGTTCCTTTCCTTTCCTTTCCTTTCCTTTCCTTTCCTTTCCTTTCCTTTCCTTTCCTTTCCTTTCCTTTCCTTTCCTTTCCTTTTCTTTCCTTTCCTTTCCTCCAGTTAATTAGGAATTGGACACATATGGTTCAATTCATTTAGCTAATGAGCACCTCTAAATGGTTAAGGCGAGACACTATCCGACCTCTATTTCTCTTCATCTGTCTTTCCATTTCTTCACATTTTCCTCCCTCATCCCCCTTTTTTCCCCCTGCACCCCTCCCTTCCTTTGTATTGACGCCCTGGGACCCCATCTGGGCCCTTTGGAGGCGTGAAATGCACAGTAATTATTAGTAATCATCACACACCATCAGAAACGGATCCTAGTGCTGTAATTACATGATAAATGTCTGCCTAACACATGCCCTCTATTTAGCAGCCCCCTGGAGACCGCGGATAATAGACAGCTAACAGGGATCCGCAGAATGGGCCTTTCAGCGCTGGCCAGGGCTCATTGTCTACGCGCCAATACACCCTCACCCCCCGTTTGGCAACAACGCAGACCCCGATCAATCCCCTGCACTGACCCCCCCTCACCAGCCTGCTGACCCCTCCCAATACACACACACATCTCTTGTCACTGCTAAGTAGACAGCAACGTCAATCACTGGCATTACACTGCAGTGCTAATGGCTGCCAAACAATTTCACAGGAGAGAAAAGAGAAAAGAGAGAAATTGTTCAGCCATTTATCAGGTAATGGTGACTTGGTTTAATGCTGTTGCCTCTGACCCCTGAGCAAAATGTGGTAATTGGAATTATTATCATCAGCATGTCTTTTGTTGCTTTTTCATGTATCGTTCTGATCAGAATGCAGCTGACATTTGACTGTTTTTGATTGTGCTCTGCAGTCACCTACCTAATTGTTTTTACTCAGCACACTGAGCCCAAACGAGTGTAACATGTTTTATCTGCATAGTTTGCTAGCATGCCAAGATTGCATAACTACTATCTAGAAACATCTGTTCTTGTTATTCGAAAGCATTCCCACAAGACTTATAATTATCTTCTTTATGAGCAGATTTAAATTGATAAAATGCATGCATTAGAAACCAGGACATACTGTAATAGGACTGTTTTAATATATACTCTTTTGATATGATTTTATTTTAACATCATCGCCTAGTACCACTGCAAAAACAAACTACTGGTGTGTAATGCGCTCTTCAAATCTAAATAATTTATCTATACACAGTACCATAATTATCACAACTGACATGAAATGACTTTCAAAAATTAGCTGCGATAAAAACACGAGTACTACACAGAGACAGTCCAGTACTGCACAGAGACAGCATTTAAAAAGTTTTTAAAAAACAATCATTCCATTATGTTGTGTACTTTTGCACTTTTGTTCAGCTAATGTTAGTTCATGCAAAGTCACCAGCAGGTTGGGCAACATAAAAAACAGCAGTCAGAGTTGACGGTGACAGTTAGAAGTATGACAAAGATTGGATGTCAACTCAGGCCACCAAGCCTAAATGGCACACTATCTCTGCAGTTTTTAATGCAAATAAGGCTTGGGTGAGTAAATAAAGATGCACACTTTCATGTTAGTTTTTCACCGAATGCCTCTGTACTTGTGTAACAACAGTGATGGGGTGCATCGCATTTTGAATCTAAAACAAAATGATCAGATATGCATGCAAAGAAGTATGCTCTTATCTTAATGCATAGAGTGAAATGAGGAATCATGTTGTGAACAACAAGGAGAATTTGCCTGAGATTTGCCTAGCCGGCTCTAAACAACGGTTGACTCTAAGAATATTTTATATATTAGCCAGGCGAGGCCACAAGGATGTTGGCTGTTAAACAAATTTTTACATTCATATTACACCTTGTGAAAATATTAACAGCAACAGAAATCGTTTTAGATGTTGGCATGTGTGCTATTTATTTCTTGTTCCTGTTAATTCATGAATATATGATACAACTGATTTACTGGCAGAAAGGTGTCGGTTAGTTCTGCAGAAAGCCCAACTGTTAATCTTCAAATGACGGTTGAAATGAAAATGAAAAGGACTATACTTTAAAGACAAAGGCAGTTTTGGTACAAACCAGTGGCACCAATAGTTTGTCTGCATCAGTGGAGGCTCAGGGTTTGCTATGATGCCCAAGTGTAGCAATACTTAATTTAACCTCCAGGTGGCAACAATTTTCCTGTTCCCTGTTTTTGAGAGGAGCGTTTCAGGAAACAAAACAAATAAGGTATGATACCATTTCACTGTTTATCAATATTTTATGCAGCAAAGAGCTACATCTGTTCATCAATATTTATCATTTAATTGGTTAACTCTTCATCATCTCAGGTTAAAGCCTGCAAACGCCATGCCAAGACCACAAACACACACAAAACATAAGTTTGTGCAGCTCAGCCTCAGCACAAAAACCAAAAGCAGACATTGAATGAAAAGCAGTGCAATCTCAAACAGAGTCTGACAATAACAGACATATCAACTATCCCCTAATTGATACAGCTAGGCGGTCAGTCAGTCACTTAATGAATTGCTAATAGCCCTCAGCAATGCTATAAGTGACAGGGGCCAAGCATTCCTCCTGGTGGAGGCTGCCTGGGGACTGCGTTGGATGGGGATGCTTCTCATTAATAGAGGCGGGATGCCTGGCGATTGTTCAGTCTTGTGTGGAGAGGCCTCTTCCACACGGAGGCCACGCTTCTCTCTCAGCTAGCCCCCTTAACGTCAGACAGACCAAGCGACACAGAGTCACTGATAATGAAGACTTGATCAAAGAGACGTGGCATTCCACTGGGCCTGGCTGAGCAACCGGACAGGGTGAGGGAGCAGGCTAGAGAGAAGGACTGAAAGAAAGATGTGGAGAGAAAGGAACAGAAAGAGAGAGGGGAGGATGGGGAGAAGGGGGATATACTCCACTCTGCATAGTAATGTTGCATTTAGAGCATTTGCAAAGCATACTTCTGCTGGTAAAAGAAATGCATTATCCAGAAGCCTGGCCATAAAGATTTGGAAAGTGCCTGATGAAACTGGTCGAGGTGTGACGGTCAATAAATTGTTTTTAGTGGTTAAAAACTAGGCAAATGTTATCTAAATATACGATCATATATGATTTGCTGTTGCAATCAGTTAAAATATGCTTTTTCAACTAAAGGCAAACTGTAAGCAACTCAACATAATTCACTGATTGCCATATATCAAGGCATTAAAGACAAATATCATTCAAAAGTGACACTGTTTTCAAATCTAAGAATTAGACACATTATGGGTAGAATTAGAGGTACATATGCTACTCATTCATTTGCCGCACTTGCCACAAGCTGCAGTGTTATTTATCTTAATGCATATAACAGCTAGCCCTTCAACTGACCCATAATTTGCTACTAATAACTGCTGTGGGCGAAGTGATTATAGCTTTTCATTAGTGCCAGCAGCTTTTACTAGTGCTATCCCAGCTAAAGGGCCCTTGCAGTAATTGTTAGCCATTATAAATATAGTATGTTGAAAGTATAGGGGTGTGGATGAGGGGAGGGGAAGGTGCATTGGGTGGGGGTACACTGACGCCTTTTTGTTAACTGTTGATGATTGCGCAATTAAACTTTGGCAACTTAATTACCTCTCCACAACAACATGGCTATGAGGCATTAAGACTGGCATTATAGTAAACATCATTCAGCTCGGCCTTGAACGGGATGATGTATGAGCCTGTGTTTATCGCCAGCTGCCATTACATAAACAAGAGGTAAACTAGAGGTTAAAAAAATGCTTATAATGTCAGGTTGTAACTAACAATGTCATCAAAAAAATCATTTACAAATTATTGTCATTATCAAATAGTAATTACATTATATGATGAGAGTAGGTGTATTTTGTATGTGTATTTGCCCTGCTATTATGATATTTATTCATACCTGACCACCAGCCTATTAATTAAATGTCTACTCAATGTGACTTATTGTATTACTCTAACCATGTAATATTTATTTGAGAGTAAATTGTTTCTTCATGTTTAAAAATGAGATTTCAAAGGTTACAAAATGTGAAATATTACCCACAACTACAGCAAACCATGCCCCCGTCATAATTAAATTTTAAGAGGTAACAAGGGGAAACTGTAGGAAGATTAAACAACTCTTTACTTTATGATCAGTGTTTGAAGGAGACAATAAAATGTAGTATTGAGATAAATGATAGTGGAGGAGTGACATCTACAATACTGTGGGAAGCGGAAAAGGCAACAATACAAGCAGTAATAATAGCATATTCATCCTAGAAAAGAGAAAAGATAGTGTAATTATGATTATTATTATGTATCTGTATTTGGGTCCCTGATAAGCCTACTAACAAACAAACAGTGAAATATATACCACCCAGACAGCTCATGTGGGCTGGCTTGGTCTGTACTCTTGTGATTCAACAAGCCACTCAGATCTGATACCCCTTCTTACATCACATTGGGAGAAGCTAAGCTAAGCTAAGGGTGAAAAATTTGTGAGAATGGTGGGGCTGTACCAGGGGACAGAACCGCTGTTTGCTGACAGACAGCTGCTGAGCCCAGGTGAGCTTTGCAGGACAGAGCTGAGTAGATGGAGAATTTTTTCACCTTATTGGAAAAAAATTATCATAATCAAAATGAACATTTAGTCACATTTTCTATTTCTATTTCAGAACCTGGCATGTTTTAATGTTTGGGATGGACTGCTGAGAAAATGTATATGGGACAAAAATAAGTCAAGAGTCAAACTCAAAGAAAGAGAGAAAAGAAAGAAGGAGGCAGACTTGCATTACCTAATTTAATTAATTATTAATACGCAGCACAGGTAAAAACCAAACTTAATATGGGCGAATAATGAGATGAGCCCTAAATGGAAACTCATTGAGTCCAACTTCATGGAACCACTCAGCTCATTGATTTACTGTAGTTATAATAAAGCACAGATCAAAATATATGACTAATCTATACACGCATTTAAAACTCTGTAGAAGAATATGTAAAATAACCAAAGACAAGGAACAAGAAATTACCAGTCTAAGGCAAATAGATTTGTCAAGATGTTTAAATAACAGGTAATACATCGACAATATGTACTGACGCAATAAAGTACATCAAAAAACAATGAGACTTATTGCAGTATACACTGAGAGAGAAAAAAATCCTGGCCCCACCAGCACTGTCCCAGCTAGTTCTCAGCATAGAAAGACTAACAGATGTTGTGTAGACCAAAACAAAAAACACCAGAATAAAAACCAACATCCATTCGTCAGCCCGAGTAGGAATCACACTATGCAAGCTCCTCATTAAGTGGCATTAAAACTGTGAAGGTCTATAATTATCGAATAAATCCTTTCCCACATGAATGGATTCATCTGCGTGCCATAATTCTTCCCCGCACAGAGCAGCTCTGGCTGGTGAATGGGTCTTTTGTGCACCACTGTGGGAAGGCTTTTGTGAAATTACACTACTGCATAATGATGCTAATCATAAATTAGCATTTCAAGATGGAGCATGTTTGTGTGTGCATGCGTAGCAGTTTCTGTGTGTGTGTGTGTGTGTGTGTGTGTGTGTGTGTGTGTGTGTGTGTGTGTGTGTGTGTGTGTGTGTGTGCGTGCGTGCGTGCATGCGTGCGTGCATGCGTGAGCACATACCGTATATAAATTTGACAAATAAAAAAATGAAGTGCTCTAGTTTTAATTTTCATTACCAGTTCACTCAATTTCAGACAATCAGAGAACAAATAATCATATTTGTCTTTTTTGTGCAATTTTTCTTATTTGGCCACATTCTTGCAGTTATAGAGTCAATCTAAATTGTTTATTGTGCAAGTATATTACTGGAGTCTTTAGATTAAAGAAATGTTAAAATGTTTCTGATATAAAGACTCATACTAAACTCATATGGTTTGTTTCAAGTCTAGGTAAAGGCTCCTTCAAACAGCCGCAGGTAGGAGAGGACACTGCAGACTGAGAGAGAAGTTGAACTAAAACCTGACCTCTCTGCTTCAATATGAGTTTCCTCCACTCTTTTATTCCTCTCTCTCCTCCATCTCTCTTCTCTCTCCTAAAACTGCAGAACAAATAGAGGCACAAGCATGCCCACTGCGACACAGACAAAATCAAAACACTGGCATTGTAAACACTAATAGAAGGCACATGATGGTGATATTAGATTCAAGTTCCTTTTCATTGCCTGAGAGTAGCAGGTGTGTGTTTCATTACCCACCAAAGAAAACAGGAGTCCAGTACGGGCTTCTTAATGTACGGGCTTGACCCACTAATGAAAGCAGACAAAGAGACCGATCTAGAGGCAGCGCCCACTCTGTGTCCACTTAGCACCAAGCTGGAACCTTTGCCAATTAGGACCTGTTTGTTTGATGTTACAATTAACAAGGAGGCGCCTGGTCATTAATCCCAATATGGTTTCACTCTGCTTGCTATCAAGATGTCCATCTTTGTTATAAACATTCATGGTAGAGCATGTTCAAGAGAAAAGCCAAATGAACAAAGATGATTTTCCATGAGTTTTACTTATGATAGATTTTATGTGTATAACTATTTAAATTATTTCTTTTCAATAATTTACTGCCTCAAAATAAGCAATAAGTTTAAATTATTAGTTAATATTATGAAATATGGTCCTTTATAAAATGTAAATGAACCAATCAACTATCTTTGGAATGAACTTGTCCATCAAAAGTCACAAATGATTTAAACGCAAGGTGGTCATAGAGTAAACTTTTGATGTTTACTCTATGACTTATAAACATTGTTTTCGATCTTGAACAATGAGTACAGATGTGCTACAGTTAGGGAGAACTCGTTTGCATGAAAAGGGCATTTGTGGCCTCAGAACAAGGAGCACATGTAAATGTTACCTGATACAGTGTGTGTAACATAACAAAAGGACACTGATAGATATTCACTCTCCACATTTAAATTTACCTCAGCACAGCGTTTCTCAGGAAGGCTTCAAAACTCATTGTTGTTCATTGACAGCAAGTCCTTGGTTTACCGTTGTCTAGTTTCAGTGCCCTTATTCCAGGTCAGTGTGACTACAGTGCTTTGCATCTCTGTCTGCTCTGCTAAACAAATTTTATGAGTTTATATATGCAAAACAAATGGTTTTTCAAAGATAGACCAAACAAAGACAGCCGACTGTTTCTTCAGCAACATCACAGATCCAATGTTCTCTAATCTGATCTCTCGAACAGTTTGACAAACAGCTAAAAAATGTACATTTTTGGCCAAGGAGCATGTTGGTAATAATTAAAGTTGAATTGACTGTGAGGGAGAAAAAGCAGCACAGCTGAGTTTGTGGTGTTTATTGCCTAATGCAGATGTTAAACACCCAGCCGACCATCTATGAAGCAGTTACAAGAGATCTGGACATCAACAGGCAGACAAAAAGGCTTTAAAATACAAATATTTAGAAAACAGTAACTAGATGAAGTTGTTGTAGATATTTTTTCTGCATGTGTCTTGAATGTGTTGTGTGTAAAGTATAATCCCAAACAAAGATTTCAATGGAAGGAAAGATGGCTCAAAGCTGTGGCAGTGACTATACACTAGGTGGTGCCCCATCTCTTCACCAAGACAAAACCACATTCTGGTACTTCTTGGTTAAACCTTACACTAAACTTATTGTGCTGTGCATGTGAGCACAGAGGTGAAAGCTTTCGTCATAAGTGACAGATTATTATAAAATCAACACTGATCAAATTTGTCAGACTACTTATTTTTTAGATATTTGGAGACAAAGAGAAACATTTTCAATAGTGCACTGCAATTATGAGAAACAGGGAAAAGTATTGGTATTGGTGCCAATGCATGAGCACATGTACACAGATTCACACACATTCACATATAATTGCATACAGCTCTGAACACTCTTTCTGTCTCTCTGTCTCTCTGTCTCTCTCTCTCTCTCTCTCTCTCTCTCTCTCTCTCTCCTCTCTCTCTCTCTCTCTCGCTCTCTCTCTCTCTCTCTCTCTCTCAATAACTCATAATAATGTGATCTGAGGAGAGAAAACTAGTGCTGGTTGATGAAGAGGGATTCAGGTGATGAAGGCTCCAGTCTCAGTGCTGAGGGCCTATAGTTTCAGCCCGGGCCTAAGGCAGCAGCTGGAAGCGTAATTACACAGGCTGATTTATACATCATTAAGGCCTCCATATAAGTCACCCCTTTTGAAAAGAGCAGTTAAGCTACTTATACTTTTCACAAAACAGCAGCAATTCTGTATAAAATGAATGTATGCTGTTCCTCTGAAAGCATATGGTATATTTCTCACCTATTAATAATTCAAGTGGAATGAGCAAAAATTAGTTGGCTCGGTTACCGCTGCATTTGTCCCACATTAATTTCAGCGACGTTTTGTAAATGGGGCTATTACGCTAAAAACAAAGCAGAGTGAATGACCACGGTTTGACGTACTTAGGAAAAGAGAGGGCCTCATTCGTACACCTGTCATTTTCAAACAAGGCACCATTATGGTTTGCAGAGAGAGGGATATCACACCTTTCATTGTAGCCGTGTCCCTTCCGCGGAAAAAAGGCATTTGTAATCTGAAAAACCAGACATTTGCTTTTTGCTTTGGAGTCTGCATTTTAGTCGGCATTTCAAAATGAAAGAAGCAAATAATTAGCATTTCTACTGAGGCAATTATAAAGCCTGTGTGCGCTTCACTCTTCACCTTCTTTCATTTTACACAATGCACATATTGAGTTTCTCCTAAACTCTTGATAAACTCTCATAACTAAGGTTTGATTGATATCAAATGAAGCCCTCATTAATTGGGCTAGCTGCAGAACACACAAGTGAACAGGTGTTCTTTTAGAGCATCAGAGCATATATACATTTTAACAACCCTTGACACCTTACATATACACTGATTTTGAGACACACACACACATTCACCATCAACACAGAAGGAGCAGCTCAATGGGGCTGAGCACATTGTTGCTTTAACCTTCTGCGCCAGTTATCCCTCTCAGAGCTCCGAGCCTTGGCAGCTAACTCTATTGGCTTTTTGTCATGGAGCCTTGGCTTGTACAGTGGCTGGGGGTGGATGGCAGGAAGGAGGGGGATCAGGAGGAGAACAAAAAAGCAAGAAAAAAATCTTTCTTTCATATTATTTCTGAAGTGAAGTGAGTGTGAGTAGGGACTAGAAGAGGCCTAGTCAAGGCTTGTAGAGGCCCCGTCGTCTTGGGGTCATTATGCTTGGCAGATCATTAGGCTTTGAAGAGGAGGCACACGACACAGCACCCACAACCTTTTCAGCTGTGCCGCTACCCCCCACCCGACCCCCTTCACTCCTCAGCAAGGCTGAACGGTGAGTAAATGACCTCCACCAGCCCCTCTGCTAAATGGTTGTATTCCGGCATCTGTATGGCTGCCTGATGCTGAGATGGATGAAGGGATGCAGCAGACTTCCTCTCTAATCCACCACATCTAGGGTAAGGTGCATAATGGGTGATGAAGTGGGAACACAGGTTTCCCTCATCTCCACTTGGTGACCTTACACACTATGTGGATGGAAAGAGTTTTGTGTTAAGGGTCAAGTGAGCTAACATGGAAAATAACCAAATCAGGAATTCAACATTCACATGTGCAGAATGAGAGTGTTTGTGTCATTATGATATTAAAACATGATGAATTCTGTCCTTAATGGACCCATTAGCGTGCAGGAAGAAACCAGTCATAGAGAGGTCATATCTCAAATGGTTTGCAGTCATAAATAAAAGGCCGGTGACAAGTGAGGAACTGTTAGATTCGTATTGGCTGATACATTTACAAACTCGGCCCTCTCTCTGTCGCTCTGCTCCTTCCTGCCTCGCTATCTCTTCCTCCTTTGCTTGAATGTCACCACTCTGTGGGAAGATTTAACGTTGCTTTTAACCCTCACCGCCTCATAATTACCTTGACATTTACCCTGCATTCAATCAAGTTTTTAACAGCAGATTTATTGCAATGACTTTTTTGTATTGCAGAAGGCAGCAGTAATTATGCAGGTTATTAAGAGTCTTCGTGTTAATGCAGTTTTATATCGATAATATTCTGCATACTCTGTTTTCCTGTATGGAAGAGCACAGTGTCAGCTGCATTAAGACAGAGTGACACAGGAAAGGACAGAAATACTATTAGATGAAGTATCAGATGACTTGGGGTATGAAGAGTGGAACAGGGTAGCACTGCCTCTCCCTCCTTTATTGCTCAGGTTATTATCACAACTGCTGGGGAATTGTCGAGACGGGGAGATAGGAGTGGCAACGATCCATCCGGGACTCGTTCATCACCACACACTGCAGCCCCCCGAATAGAAATTACATCTGCATCTGAATTAGTAACATTATTCGCCAATTTGGCTCAGAGTGAACATTGTTCCATTGAAGGTGGAATTAAATTAGAAAATGAGTGAGTCTTTAATTTTCAGATTATAAATCAGGGAATATAATTCACCTCCTTGTACCTTAAGGGCAATCACATTATCCTAAGCGACATTTTATCCTCAGCCCCGCCAAGTGATCTCGTCACGACCCGCAGTCACACACCAATCACGCTTCCTGGGGAAGCAGGAAATACATCTTCTCCTCCAGAATTAGACATAAAATATGAGTGTCTCCTCCTGCATGAGAGCTTATTTTACATGAAATTTGATGGTCCTTCTGAACTCATAAACACTATAGAGAATTACTTCAAGTCCAGGTTCAAGTGATATAGCTTCCCTTTTCCAGCACTGTAAGTGCATAATTTTGTTAGTTGAAAATCAGGTGAACATACAGAATATCTAGTGTAGGGATTAGATATTAGCCTAGGCTTGAACAAATCAATAATATGACACTTGGAGAGTTTTATTTATGGTAAAAACATAGCATTTACTGGGGTTATTTAAAGGAAGTTACCTTAACCATATGGATTTGAAACCACTCATAAAACACCATTTGATTTTGTTTTTTGTAGTATTTCATCTCTTTGAAGAAGGTGCAGCCCTTTAAAACTTCCTACCAGGAGAAAAAAAGTATTTTGCAATAGCAGCTGAGCTTTACTCCTTTTCTAAACAGTTCTGTAACAGTATAGTGAAAATGCTGCTTTGTTGTAATAAACAACTTATAAACATATAGTCGTACATAACCTGGTCGAATTAGAAAGAATGGCTCGACCTTTTACTACCAGTCATTGCTACTGTGGCCCAAAACTCTCTGACTGTTCATTTCATTCTGGCCAATGCCCAGACCTCATTAAAAATGAATGCACTCCTTAAACCCCAACACTAGGCCTTTTCCATTAGGGAGAGAGATATGAGGGTGATAAACATTATTTGTGATCGGATATGAATCGTGTGAGGATTGGCTGCAATATTGGAAGCCACATTGAAAAGTGATTGTGCTTGAATTCCCCCATGCAGTTTCATGCCATATCACAGCTCTTGTAATTTGATTCCTATTCATTTTGGCCATTGTTGTGTATTATATTGAAAGCCCTATCAAGCTGATCTAGACCAACCAATTTGGATTTTTGTTATTCTGTCCCACTTGGTTGATTTTAAACTGATCAGGATATTTGCCTGGCACTGTCTTGGGCATTCTGAATGGCCTTATCTTACATTTAATTACCATACTGCCTTTGTTGAAGCAAAATTCATCTATTTTGGTGTGTAGTGGCTCTCTGTCTGTGCACATAAAGAGATGGAGAAAGAGTGTGTTTGGTTGTCTTTTTCACTTTCTGTCTGTAGCTCTGATATCACAGCCTCTTTGATATACTGTACAGGTGTATTTTCATGGAAACAGTGCGTTTGGTGGATCCCCCATAAAAGGCAATAAACCTTGACAGGCTATTGGAGATTCACCCCTGAGCGCTCCACTGACAACCTCCCAAGACATATACATTTAATATTCCATTGACTGATTGATTTTATGGGACATGGTTAACATTATCATCAATACCGCCCTCGGGAGCAAGACACCAACTTTGTCTGAAAAGTATAGTGCTTGTCATTGATTATATATGGTAAGGGGCCTAATAAACACCAGTATGACGGGATTTTTTTTTTTGAATAGTAAACCTTTTTATGTTAGTGTGTGTACATGAAGACAAATGAAATGTGCATTTTTCTGAGCATTGTTGTGTGTGTGTGTGTGTGTGTGTGTGTGTGTGTGTGTGTGTGTGTGTGTGTGTGTGTGTGTGCATGTGTGTGTAGGTTTCAAGCACATATCCATAAGAGAATGCATTTCATATGGAATTGCAGCACAAATAGATGCACATCAACCAAGCGCATTTTTCTATATCCTCCACTATTGGTGGTTTGAGCTGTATTAGCCTGACTGTTTGACCCCAGCACGGTTGTCAACGTGCCTATCTTACTTTCCTCCAGGTTCACTGACAGTCAGAAAGGGATGATAATGGTCGCCCTTGGACACTCTGCACCACAGGGCAGGGATGTGATGGGCTGCAGCTCAGGCACATATTAATATTAATACGTATAAAAGCCGTCCGGCTGGCACAGAGTCATCAGCTGTAGACTCGCACACACACGCAGGCGTGTATAAGTGTGCACATGCAGACACACACATATACACAAAACCAAGTAAAAAGGCCCATTATTGATGTAACTGCATTCGCGGATGGACCGTTTCCCAAGGTCAGTTTGAAACATTTGCCAGCAGGAAACCTACACAGAGTGCCGGTTGTTCACACCGTTTGGGGAAAACACACATTATGTAAATGATTCTTCTTTTGGAATGGAGCGCACACAACTAGAAACAGTGTGCTAATGGCTATGGTGTCAGCCAAAGCTAATGGTTGTTGTGTGTGTTTCCTTTATGTGTGCGTTGTACTGCATGTGTATGTATTTTGCACTGTCTTGTGCATGCACCTGTGCATGTGGAAGTGAAATCCAAATGATCTGTGAATGCATGGAGGAATTAAAATGCAAAGGCAGGAAACAAGGAAAAAGTTTTTCTCGCTTTACATATTTCAGTTGATTCACAAAAGTGGAGACAGGCAGAGAGACTGGAGCCACCCACAGAGGCAAAAACAGCTTTTATTCAGGGATTGGGAAGGGTGAGGAAGGTACACAAAGTCACCTGTGTCTCTCAACCAACAGAGGCTATAGTGTTAGTAATCAAATGCTATTTGCATATTTATATGTCGGCTGATAGTTTGGTAACAACGACAAACAGTCTAAAGCAATGATTCATGGAGACAGTTCATTTGGCATACATAGGAAATGCTTGATTTTAAAACACAGGGTTTATACCTGTTCTGTGTTTGGGTAGAGGCCATGACGTTCACCCACAAGGGCGACAAGGAAATAAAACTGATATGATTTGGAAATGTAGTTACTGATGGGTGTCTGAGTTGCAGACATGTACAGTGAACTGAAAAGCAGATTTCAATGTCAATAAGCAAATTGAGGAGCCAGGTTCTTGTTTTTCTCTACATTTCAGAGACAGGAGATGTAACCGCTGAAAGGGAAAATTAAATATCATTCTGCACGACTTCATGGCAGGGACATTATATTCATCATATGTCACTGAACTGCATGCATGAACTTTATGAAATCACTTTGGACTCAAACAAAAATGAATGTGTGCCCTGAAATATTTTAAAAGGTGTTGTTTAATCACAAATGCCACAAAAGGGATTAGAGAAACACAGATGCTCTCTCAAGATTAGGTGTAGTGAATAGCTTCAACAAAAGACTCCCAATGCAATTTGGAGTTGGGGCCATTGAATTTGACCCCCACCTGGACGTTCTTCTGTCCTGTTGCGACTTCTTATGATCAACATGGGGTGTTAAGAAAGGATGGGCACTGTTTCTATCTTGATACCTGGCCTATAAGGCAACACAATAAGGCCATATTCAAGTTAATCCCATATAAGAGCACTTTTTATTGGAGGAAATTAAACCGAGGCTCCCTGGGGCTTCCTCTATAAGGATACTTGACACTGTCACTCCCGCTAAACAAAGATGCATCGAGACCTGTGATTACTCTAGAAGATTACACCCCATGACAGTATAACAGGATAAAAAAAATGCAGAAGAAAAAGAATAAAATGGGAAAAAAATAAAGATAAAACTTAATTTTCATAGCATTTTTCATCTATATACTGAAATAATGAGACAAAGAAATGGAACAACAGATCTGAATGGCTGTTTTGAGTTATACCTCCAGACTAAAGAAAACTCTCCAGCACAGGGGGGTTGGGCTGGCACCGCTCATATTTCACTGTCAGCCTGACTTGCCCCAACAATGTGACAGCAGGTGACAAATAACCTGGCTCATGATTGAAATCTGACAAAATAACACTGTGTTTTATAATAGCGTCCCCAAGCAGAAATATGGCAGTCGCAAACTAAACAGTGCTTCATCACCTCCATGCCAGTCCCAGCGGTTCTCCATTAAGGGCCAGATCATTGTGTTTTGCCTCCCCCCATCCCAGCTGACCGCCGAAGTGACAGCACCGGCTTGCTACGGTGACATTGAAAAATATTTGTACTGACAAGGCCACAAATCACACGCCAGCAAGTTTTAAAACTCAATATTCACTCAATGTGCATCTGCTATATTCTCGTTAAAAGTGTAATATGGTAGTCTCTCTCCTCCGCGTTCTTTTATTATTACGGTATTGACAGCGACTATAATAAAGTTGTGCTGTTTTGATGCCAGGGAGGGAAGCACGGGAGATGGAGAGATTGAAAGAAAAGGGTGTACAGGGGTGCGAGACGAAGAGAATAGCTGGGATGGTTGAACGCTCACAGAGCACTGTAACAAAAGTGCTCCATTTTCATGACAGAACTTCATCTGACATGTTTAGTTTGATGGTCTACCTGTGGGTTTCTTAATAAGCCCACCAGCCTACATCAGACAGCAGGTCCAAACTTTTGTAGCTCTTGTAGATCTTCCCCAATATTCAAATTTAAATCATTATTTAACCATATTTTCAACACTGCTGTCTTTCAATCTGCATATTATAACTCATTGGAGGATAATCAGTATACCCTTTGCCTACTCTAGACCTCTATGCTCTACTATACTAGTGCTATTGAGCCAATGGTTACTCTAATATCCCTTTAGTTTGAAGCCTTGTCGACCATGTAGGCCCTAATGTGTGCCCAGTGCGCACGAGTAAGTGTGCTTTAGGCTCATTGTTAACATAAGGCCAAATCTGTAATATAGCACGGACAATTAAGTGCACAATTTTTGTATAAATGCAAAATCCCTCACTGTGAATTATTTAATTCCCTCTCTACAGTTCATTTAATAGAGCCCTTTTGGCGGGCGGTTTGAGTCACAGAAAACTAATTTGATTCTGCTCCTTGATTTAATTAGATTTTATGATGTATGGTATTGCTAATTCGGTGGCTCACCATGCGTTGTCGGCGCCTGTCCCTTGCACTGGCGGTGAGCTGTCAGAGCCCCATTTTTAACAGTATTGAAAAATTCAAGCTTTATTATTGCCCCCTCACTCATTTTCTCCCATCAGGGGGAAAGTAATGAGCTTTTAGTCTCTCCTCTCTCTGTCGTCCCTCTTTTACTCGTCTCTCTCCTCACTCGTACTCTTTTTTTCCCCCCTTTCTTCTATCTTCATCTTTCTATAGCTCTTTCTTTTTTCTATTCACTTTCTTCTTTTCTTTTCCCCCTCTTTGAAAACAATAAGGGTGGATAAAGTGTTAGGGAGACCACAGGGAAAGAATTGTAAGAGCAGGGAGGGAGAAAGTAGAAATGATGGCACTGACAAGCACGATACAATAGGGGAACACAGACTGAAATGAACATAGAATGAAATGAACAAAAAATATAGCATGACAGTGGAAGGATGGTCGAGTAAAAGAGTGAGAGAAAAGAATAAATGTGTCAGGAAGAAGTGGAATAAGAACACAGCGGTGATGGTGAATATGTGGTATAAGAAGCAGTTAGAGAGCAAAAAGGAGAGAGGGAAAGGAAAAAGGGAGGAAAATGAAGGAGGAAAAGAGGGAGAGCGCAAGAGAGTGGAGGAGGGGGGCAATGGAGATTGTGCCATACGCTTACAGCGCTCCAGGCTTGCTGCTCTGGCATTAGCGCACTGATTCATGAGTTAAGTTTCCCAAACTGCCCACGGCTATTAGCTTTCAGTTCCTTCGGCTGTCATTTAGACTCCAAAGAGTCTTTTGGTTAATGCACTGTTTTAATGAGAGTGCACCACTCGCTAATATATTTGACTGTATGAAAGGTCACAACAGGAAGCTAAACAGATTGAGAGAAAAGGAGCACAATGGCAGCGGCGCTGTCAAGATGCAAGACAGGTTTTTCGAGCAAACGGATTGGAGCGGGGGGGCATCAGGGGTGGGTGGTGGGGTTAGCATTAACCCATGAGGAAGCCCACTACAGTGTCGCTACTCCACGCTCCATACCCTCTTTACCCAGCATCCAGCTGTGCATAATAGGCCTTGGTACTGATGGGTTACTGCTCCCTCTAGTTACACCCCATCCATCACTGGCTTTAACCAGAGAGAGAAAGAAAAGTTAGAGAAAGATGGAAACAGACAGGCGATGGAAGGGGCAGACACCGAGAGGAGGCACATGTTTCATTACCCATATAATCACCAGTCTGATTGCCACACAAGCAATATAAGAGCATCTTACAGCAGCCGCAGGAAAATTTATAGCTGCCTGACTATGAGATTTCCAACAACCCCTTAAATATCCCTGGAATGCTGAGCCAATATGGCAGCAATGGAACCAGCTCAGTTACAGAAATATGGAAGAAGATTCAATAAAAGTTCTTTGCATTTTTCGTATGTGAGTCTTTATTCTTCATGTCTTTCTTGACTGTATCAGCTCTAACCCCAAGAGACGCCACCCTTTATTTCCCATTCCAAGGTATTCAAAAATGTTAAGATCTGATGGCAGGGAGCAACAGCATTATCAAACATTTTGACAACTCTGCATAAACAAGCATGGCCTCCGCCCTCCTCCCCTCTTGCTCTTTGTCAACATGCAGCCTCTATTCTGTCACAGGACACCCGTAAGGGACTGTCTCGGAGTAGCAGAACTGTGTCTAGGTTTGGGCCCCAAACCCGATAATCTAACAGTAATCCATTCAAAACTAATCAAACATTTACAAAGGTGCCATGATGGGGAGAGAGCTCTATTCATCAGCGTCCTCCATCACCAACATACAGGCAGACCTTGTTACGCTTGCGGCGTCTCAATCTAACTATGCAAATGAGACAGCGGTACGCAGGCTGAGTGGGGGACTGACAACCAGACTTGTGTACAGAAATTATAAACAAATATTCATCCATTATGGGTGGAGTTGCATGCGTTGGGGAGTACCTGGCAGTGAGGCTGCATACAAACTCTTCTTCTGTTGGACAATTTTTCACCGAGCTGGAAGTGACAGTGTTGTCAAGGTGAATTAGCAGCATATGTCAAGCTTTTGCTATCAATCTCGGCCTACTGTAACCCTTATTTCCCCCCTCTGCAATGTATGTACACGGTTGATGATATATCAACACAGCTCAGCGATTAATAATTCAGCGAGGGTGATTCCACAGGGGGAGTTGTGGTGGGACTTGGGACAGGCCTTGTAGTGAGGGTTGAGGGGTTTTTGGGGGTTGAAAAGTGGACTCCATTCTCTGTAATCCTCTCCCGGTGCCTGTAGGCCCCGGACCTTTTCCCCCCATTACCCAAACCATTTGTTTATTGTGCAGTAATTACAAACCTTCAAGCCTTAAGGCAAACAGGCGGAGAGGCGCTATAATGATGGAGACATCTATAACAATATATCATAACAGCAATGGAATCAAACAATGAATTGATGCCAGAGGATATCAATACCAATGAACAGCAAAACAACCAGGTGGTTATTACTTCACAGTAAGTCCGGGCTAGTTGGAAACAGGAATATGCACTTGTTAAGGTGGACTATTATTGATTTGCTGTGAACTGTGTTCCCCTTAAAAGCAGAGTGTTAAAAGGGTAATATGTTGCATTTTATTTTGCAATTTCATGCATGTTTGCTTCACAAGGTTAAAAACTGCAATCTGTTCTGAGACAAAAAAGAAAAAAAATTCTCATTTTCAGCACTCCAGAAGCCATTTAATGCTCCCTGTGTAAGAGTGGCAATCCCTATTACCGCTGGATAAAGTGTACCCTTTTTTATTTGAAATGAAAATGTCAGTAATTTCTTTTGAGATTGATGACTCCTTACATGCGGGCCCAATAAATGAAAAATTGATGAGGCTCAGTTCTCTCTTTTAATATTTAAGGCAATATTAAAGTCTCTCTTACATCTCATGGAAATAGTTTTATTTAAAAGGAATAAGACCATTGGGCATTGTTTACTGAACACCTCATGCATGTTTTATAAACCTGGTGGCTCTTGGAGAAATTCAAAGGCCCTTGAAATCGTTACTGTTTTGCAGTAAGTATAAAACGACTTAAGAGGAAGTCGAATGGCATTGGCATTGTTGTGTATCTGCTCCCTTGTTGTTGGATGTGGGCTGCTCTGATGAGGGTGCTGTTGGTGGATAGCGCCGGTGCTAGAAAGGGAGGAGGGAGTTGCACACTAAATGGCTAAGATTTTATTTCTTCTATTGGGTCATAATGTGTGCTCAGTGAGGAAATTGATGTTTAACGTGGCTGAGCGGACGAACGGGATGAATTGCCATTTAAAACAAAGACCCATGGGTTGAAAGCAAGGGAGGAGGGGAAAAAAGGGGAAGTTAGAAGTAGGACAAGGAAAGGAAGCTACTTGAATTGTTCTGACAGTTTAAAACAAGCCAGAGGCAAGGAGAGTCCCATGCAGAGACCGAAAATGATACCCAGGTATTACTGGCTAAATTGTCTCAGTTCAAATAGTTTGTAAAATGGGTTGAAACGGGGAGCTCATAGGTATGAAAATACACAATGGACCAAATCGAGCAAAGGAGTTCATACCTCAGAACAAAGCCTGACCTATGATGACTTTCATGGCTTTTATACACATAGAAAGCTAAATAATACTGAATAAAGCTTTGGCCTCCAGTTAAATTACTGACCCCAAAAATATTTTAAAGGCAGATGGTGGGAACTTCAAGGAAACAAAGACCTGCCAGGATTTATGACATATTTATGATGCCAGTGTTATATATGTGTTGCCAAGTGAAACTTTTAAAACAACAACAAAATTTTGATTGAGATATCAATCAATTTCATATCTTGAAGTATCAATATTTCCATCACCGAAATTTGCCGCGTACACACATATAAAAACACAGACATGTCTAACATGCTTGCACACATTTACAATCACTCACACACACACACACACACACACACGCACAGTCAGAAAACAGCCTATAGTGGAAAAACTCCTATACCAGCAGGACACAATCAGCAGCTCCAAGTTGAGGAGCCCATTACATTGTAGTGGTGGTTAACAGGGACATTCGAACTGAGAACCAAGATACTCCAGCTCCCATTTAGACAAATTAAATCAAGTCCCATAATGCTTTATGTATCTGTTGCCTGGGTTACACATCCTAGCACACCAGGCCCCTTGATGGAGGGCGGAATGAAGCCTTTTATATCAGATGCTTCGACAACAGGGGGTGACTACTACCTGCCAACTATTATCAAAGGCACTGGTTTCATAGCCCTGCCATATTTTTTGATTGATCTAAATTACACATCAGTGAGTGCTGCAGTAACATGATCTATAAAGAGATAGCGACTACTTGTACATTATTAAACTCCCCGAGCGGCTGCTCTGCTTTTGGATTGCTGTAATTATCTGTGCTGGAGGCACAACAAGTGGCCCAAACACAGCTGTTAGCCTGCCTGCGCACCCGAACACTGGTTGGCATTAATTGTTTCTGAACAGAAGCTACATTTGGCAGAGGTTAACATTAAGAGGAGGGGTGCATGCCTTTGTGTCTGTATCTAAAAATGAAGCATGCATTTGATTTTTGAATTTTATTTATTTCATTTTTTTTTAGAAAACAGAGAAAGTATTAATCAGAATGCAAGAAAAAAATCTTGTAATTTTGGGGAAAGGATTGGCTGCAGCAGTTTGGTCCCAAGGTGAAACACAATTTGCTAGAGGAAGCACAGCTTAGCTGATATTTCTCTTTACATCTTCTCTCCAATATCCCATGAAAAGAGATTAATCAGCCATAGGTGCTTTATATCTTTTAAAAGATATAATTCCAGAAATTCCAGTAAATCCTCCTGGCTTTAACAGTAACTGCCCGTGGCCTTCTGACATCCCATATATCCCATCCTGTAAGAGAGAGAGAGAGTCAACCAGAGAGGAGGGCATTCTGGGATACCTGAGGGACCTCTGTGGGACTCTGGTGTGGGTCATGTGACTCACGGTGTCCGACACTGTGGCACCAGCCAGAGTTTGTGGCCAAGTGCTGGTGTTGTGGTGACAGAGACAGTAAACAGGACGTATCGGTTTTACCGCAGCGCCTTTCTTTACCTCACAACAGATCTCTGCATTGTGGGTGCATGCTGTACATTTCTCTGCCTCTATAGGTGAAAAAAAGCATGAAAAAGTGAAAACTTATGGCCTTTTGGTAATAATAGTTCTATTAAGGATCTTGGAAATCATACAGTCTTCTTGCTATAAGGCTGTTCTGTGGCATGTATGTTCTGTAAAGGCAGAACATGCATGTAAACAGATTTTCTATTAAAGGAAAACCATATACAAGCCTCTATAATGTGTTTGTCTTGGTGTATTTCATCACACACCATCAATGTCTTTTGCTTGCAAGCCTTATTTCATATGTTTCACCTTTTACGAGGACTGCTTGGGAGTGGAACAGCAGATGCAGACATTGAATTCGAATTCATACAAGGCAGACATAATATCAGGCAATATAGAGGCAGACAGAGAGGCTATTGAAATGCAAATAGACTGCTGGGGCCACGGCAGCAGGGAAAAGAAATTGGCCAGGATGACAATGCAAGTAAACCACTCCAGTTTGTCAAGAAGGCCACGCTTTGTCACAAAACTGGGAATGGATTTCAATACAAGTGCTGCTACAGCACTAAAAAGAATAATATTCAAAAAACAGGCGGAGAGGAGAAATAAAATAGTTGCCTGCTGCACAACTCCCATGTTAAGATTGAGAAATGCCTTTAAAGTTAACGTTTTTCAGTTTATTGCCGTGTGCTTTCTGAGGGACCCTCTCATGTGTGCGGGTTTATGGCGCGACCATGAATGTGAGCGATGTTGAGAGCTAGAGCATGTGCATGCTGGTGCTGGTGTGCACGCACACTTTCTTCATGCTTCATTCACCTCGGGCGTGGCCTCTCAGTGCATGCTGTGTTTTGTTAGTCAGGTCGGCACGCTCCATCAGGAGGAGGGACACAGAACTGGGAGGCCTCACCGGACCCTCAGCCATAATAAATTACCTACAAGTGTTGCAGAACAATAACACAAAAAAGTGCGAGCCATCCATTTCGCCACCATTTACAAGAAATCAATATCAATACTTAATGCAATGCGGATGAAAAATGAGCAGAGATACAGGGGCATAATACAAGCTCAAATGAAAGACCTTGGAGTGCTGCTTCCCAAGGGTTTGGGGGATGAGGGGGGGCGAGCTGTGAAAAAAGCGGAACTATAAGAAAGATTGCATTATGCCTTTTGTTTTTGTCCCTCATCTATTTTTGTAGTTTAAGTTTCATAATAATCTCTTTTCTCAGCTCAGTTCTTTAATTGTTAATCAATGTACAATTTTGGCTCGCCAACAACCCAGGGCAGAACATGCACAAACATCTATTTAAAATATTCCATCTTCAGAATTTTTTTTTTAAAGCTGTACTTTTTTGTACTAACTATAGTGGGATAAAGGCGAACATACACTGGCTAAATAGATCAGTTGAATACGAGGACATTTTCATAAAAGTCAGCTGAGATCTCTTTACCATGTCACAAATGAATCATCTGTTAAAGATAAACATGATCTATTTTTGTCCTCAAGGCTGCATGATGTCATCTCTGCCTTAAAGTCCCATTTCATTGTGGTGTTTAGTGATGTGTTACAGATCTTTACAAGTGTAGTAGAAAACTATTCAGTCTTTTTGACCGGAGGATGATAATATTGATGTAACAAAAAAAAAGAATACAGCTTGTCATATTAAAAAAATAAATATGAATAGATCAAACGGTCACACAGAACCATTGAGTCTTTACTGCCAGAAGTGGCCCTGAAGCTTGTTTGTTTTTCAAATTCATCTGAGTGATGCACATTTTAAAATGCATACAGTGCTTCAATTGTGTCTAGGTGCATGACAGACCTCAATTTGACTTGTCGTTTGCAGTGAAAGGCCTTTTTAAATGGTGCTTTTGTGTCAAACTTCCCCATACCTTGTGGTGTGGTGAAGTTTAAACTTCTCTGGTTCCCTGGAGGGCTAGCTAGCACTTTAGTCAAAGTTTATATCCTTTTGTCATTCTTCTGTCTCCTCCGCAACTCTCCCCCCTTTTAGTCCCTGATGGCATATGCACTATTCAGTGTATGAACCACAGTTGTGTGGGTGAAGTATGGTCTCGCCTACACCACTCTAAAATGACATTTTTTTTGCTTTGGATATGTATGCTTTTTTGCTTTTGAATGAGTGGTACATTTAATGTAGTTTGACCCACAGGGAAAAAAAGACATACAGATATGACATTGTAAAATCTGAAACCTGTTCAGCTCAAGTATGAATCCTTTTACTGTTTCTACTGTTTATTTCTATCCACCTCCTGCTTCCAGAGTGTGGTCATCTCAGCCCTTATAGCTTCTGTTACCAGTAGATGGCACTGCCGCCAAGTTGTCAGGCCGCAGCCACCAATTTCACCTGCCAGCTTCTGCTGCCAAAGAAAAAAGTGCAAATGTATTTGTTTCACCCTGGCTCTGAGGGCTTTTTCAGCCGTTGTGTTCAGAGGCCAGATGCAGTGTGTGTGACACAGAGAGAATATCAATAACCAATATGCTCACAGGCCAGTGGACGGCGGTTCCAAGTACTCTAAGCACACAGCGGCGATTCCCCTTTTAAAGTCTGTCCCTATTCAAATTACACTTTTGTTGCCCTGAAAACACAAATGACCATGGCTTTGGTGGTAAGCAACTAAAAACTGAGGATTTTTGTTGTCTCTCCTTCTTTGTACTCCAGTTACTCAGGTTACGGGCCATCAAAAGCAGTGCGTATATTCTTTACTATTACGTCTGCCTACCTCTGACTTATCAAAAGGGGAATAACATCAATTAGTCTTTGGAGGATAGAGTATTTTTGTATTGTTAAAGGTCTGGTGTCGAGTTCTGAAGGGAGCCATTGTCCCTTCTTGAGCTTGAGTCCTTTAGAGTGCATAAGTGTTTATTGAACTCAATAGAAAGCATGGGGACAAAGGGACCTGATATTCTTTACTCACTTGCTGCATAGTTTGTATCATAATTTCACTATAAGCTGTTGCAATCATGGCGTTGTGTGAGGAATTTTGGCAGCCATTCAGTGTGGCTCTTTGAACCCTGCTGGCCCGGTTGTATTGTGGGTTCCACCTGGGTACTCTTGAAGACAAATATTAACTGAACAATGGTGTTGACTTTGAGGGCATTTGGGATTTCATGTTTGGAATTAGGATGTAATGTGGTGGGTTTGTGACGGGGCTGACAGAGCGGGATGAGGGCCGAAGGGATTGTGGTTTGACGTGACATTCGAAGGCTGTTGTTCATTGTTGTGATGTGGAGCTGCAGGCTAAGAATAGGAGAGAGACTGCTTGGGTTTCTTAAGATTTTGGGGGAGCCAAAATACTCTTCATTAAACAGAAATTTATATTGATGACATCCATTTGCCTCTGCTGGAGTAATATAAATGGCAACTCAAGCTAATCTAGAGCAGAATAGGTTAGAGTAGATTAGAATGTTATTAATCCAAATCATCATGAAATAAAATCCACAAAGCCTTCAATTCTGTATGCATCCTTTGATTAAGAAATCGGAATAAAGTTGGAATCAAACATGTCTGTACATTACTCTCCCAGACAGATAAGTAAGTGATATTGCAGAGTATAGAGTGTGACAAAGTTCACTCTCTTGTCCCTCCATAGCCCTAGGCTGGATGAGCTCATGGGCTGTGCAGCTTGGAATCAAAGAAAAGTGTTTTGAACTGAGGGTGGACCTCGGTGTCACAGTGTCAGCACTTACATCAGTAAAACACACACACTAGTGTCACTTTCTATTGTTTTTTTTATGGCAGTATCTCCATAAAGTATAATTTTTCAAGGAACACACAGGAAAATGTTTGGAGATATGCTTATTCACTTTCTTGCCAAGCCTTGGCAAGATTGATAGCACTCCCATATCTGTCTGTTAAATACTGACTCTGCAGTCAAGACAAAGTTAGCTTAGCTTAGCATAAAGACTGAGAACAGGGGGAAATAGCTAGTATGGCTCTGACCTGAAAGAAACAAATCTAATGCTCACAAACGAATAAGGGTATATCCAAAAATGTTGAACGATTCCTTTTAAGCAGAGCAGACTGAAGTGAGTGGTCTGATAAAAGGCACATCTTAGATATCTTCTTAAATCATGTCAAAGTATTCGTCCTAAGTCATTATTTTTCATATTCACTGAATGTAGCCGAAGACATCAGTACTCAAAGTCTATTTGTTTGTGTTACAATTTGAGATTAAGTGTTAAGGTTCAGCATGTTCAGTCTGAAGTGCTCGGCGCAGCGTATTACAACTTAATTGCAAAAATGTAGCTTCATGTTGAGTGATGTTAATTTCACTGATGTTGAAATTTGGGGTCATAAAAACCAAAAATTCAATGACTGAAAAGGTAAAGGAGAAGCCTCGTATCCACTACACCCACTCAGCTTTTTCATGCTCCCTCTTTTCCTTAATATCCTAAACATTGAAGCTCCCTTTCTGCCTCACCTATCCACATCTGTTCATCCATTGCTCCTTTCCATCTCTCTCTCCCTCCCTCCCTCCTTCTCTGGCAATGATTTTTTAGATCACTTCCATTAACACCCGCATGCCGAGCTCTAATTACTCACTCACTCAGCGTTCTGGACTGCCTGCCGCTCGTTTGGGTAAGCAATGTGGCCTGTTAGCAAGATGCTTGTTAACTGAATGCACTTAATTATATAAGAAGATAATTACATGTAAATGTTGCATCTAAAAGCAGCCATCCAGCCTCGCTTGATGATTTAATAGGCGCATGTTTAGGATCCCTGTTTTGTTTATTTTAGAGTGAGGTGATTAATTGCCTGCTCTGATGAATCTGCCAGATATTGTTTCCATGGTGGCACAAGCCCAATTGCACAAGAATACATATTTATTTGCCTTTGTGGATGTGGGATCACGTGCTGGTGTTGCTTGAACAACATGGGATCTCCTAAACTAAACCTAGAATTTATATTAAAATCATATTCAAGTCTTTTACCTTAAGCTGGTGATGACTAATCTGCATGTTACAGTACAACCAAGAAAGATTTAAGAAAAAGAAAAAAAAAACAAGCTACTTGTGTTCTCAATCACCACATAAGAGAGCAGCAACATAATCATGAGCCAAAGCAGAAAAATAATTGTTAAATAATGACATGTTTGGCCCAGAACACCTTGCATCTCCTTACATCTTTTAACCCCCTTCTAGCAATAAAAAGAAAAAAAATCCAGCAGGACAATGATTCATTTATCACTATTCTATTGTCCGGGGCAAATGATGCGGCTCTAAGCTGAATTTCATTCAAGACCCTGTCAAATGAAAGATTATTTAGTGTGTTTTAAGAAGGCGGAGTGCAGGGTGGAGATAGGGGTCAGAGTTGGAGGGCTCCCTAGGGAAGTCCCTGGGGGTCTAGGGAACATCAGTCGTCCATTATGAGCTAATCAGGAGGGGGGAGTGTGTGTGTGTGTGAGACCATGTATGTCCATGTATGTATTGAGAGGGGGAGGAAGAGATGGAAAGAAGGAGAGCCGCCACGTGTTGTGTGTATAATGTGTGTATATGCGTGTGTCCATGTGGTGGCAGGTGTTTGTGTGTGTGTGTGTGTGTGTGTTAGTGAGTTAGGGAGAAGAGACCTTGCCTGCATCTCTTAATCTCTTAAAGAAGCAGAAGGCAGGATCCCCCAGGACGTTACCATGGAGGCTCCATGTCCCTCATGAACATGGGACAGGCACCTCCAGCCTCCAGATGCTTGCAGTTCGATACAGGCCCCAAGACTGACATCCACCCATACCCTCACAGGGCTCTTTGCACAACCCAGGGGACCTGCTGTGTTAAGAACATGATATTGTATTTACAAAAAAATATTTGTAAATGGAGGCCTTTTGGCTGTCCATAATGGGCCTGTCCGTGCTGCTGTTTCCCACCCTGCCATCTCTGGAAGGATGGCTGGAAATGCAAACCAGGAGGGATAAATGTCAGGAGATGTATGCCCCAGACGCCTGTCCCAGACTGCTTCTGTCTCATCCAGTCAGCCAACACGTCCGCTCTGCGACTTTAAATCACTCAACTATAGACAAGCTAACAGCTCCTTCACTTACCGCCACAGAAATGAAATCCCCGAGAACTTTGATGGCTGAAAGTGCATCGAAAACATTAAGTCATATTTCATTTCATGCAGCTTGTTGGAGTAACGCCGCAGCGGATGTGAGGCTGTGAAATTTCCAGTAAAAAATGTGCTGCTTTTTCTTTTTTTTTGAACAAGCACTTTCAGATAATAAATTGATGTTTCGATTAGATGGGCTTTATTCGTGACCACTCAGGAAACAAATACACCACAAGAAACAAAATATTACAAGGGAAAACTCAACAGAAAACCTCCATTGATTTTCTTTTTTTCCCCATTGAATGAGGGGAAAAAAACCATAGCTATAATGCACTAAAAGCACTAACAGAGCCTCATATGAAAAAACGATATGCCCCGTTTATGTTACTGTTGCAGTGTTAAGTTTAAAATGTCATAGCTGGTAAACCCGGAATTCAGTTGATTAGTATTTTGCAATATTCAGCGTTTTTGGCTTAGAAATCAACATTGGTGTTGAGGCCTGATTCAGTTAAGATTTTAATATGACAAGAACACAATATCACCTTTCTAACAAGTAATAGCAGACTATGACCAGGAAGCCATTTTTAAGATTACTCCAAAAGATAACACACTTTATTCCTGAGAACACTTAATTATACTGCTTGTTTGCAGTGTTCATTTGGAGGATACATGGATTGGTAGCCTGTAAGTAGATGCTGCTTGGGGAGGATTGGGTGTATCAGAGACACCTGATCCATCCCCAGGCGCACTTTTACAGCCTCTGAAATGAGACACATCTTTGATTTGCTTGCCCTGTAAACAGACAGAGACATGAAGGAGCTCTGGTCTCAGCTTTGCTCCAAGCTGCCAAAGATTCACTGGCTGGAAAATGGACAGAGTCACTTTTTTGAATTTTGACACTTTTTTCACTTGTTTCATGCTACACGCTACTAAAGAAGATGGCTACTGAAATGGTCGTTTATTTTGTGTAGCATTGTTGTAACTGAAAACTTTGATAACACACTCCTCACTATGGAGGGAGCATATTAATATCCTACAGTTGGGCTCATGAGTAAAAACTTATCAACAACAGATCTTCTAATATGCTCTTAACTAGTTTTCACGAGTCTGTCCTAATGACAAGCACGAACACACACACTCACACACTGACACTGAGACACCATAGATTCTTGTTGTTTGGGTTTCCTCATCCCCTGGGGCCAACTCTCTGCACGTCAACATGAAGGCCACGACAGGCCTGTGAACTGGTTGACAGCCTATCGCTGGGGGCTGTCAGGCCACCAGTGGAAGTCTGATTAGATTGTACAACATATTCAGTGGAAAGATAAAACCACCATAAGAAAACAGTTATTTTTAGATGGGGTGATAAGGAAGTGTTGTGGATATGTTGCAATCCAGAAAAGTTACAGATTTGTTGTCAGTGCAGGATATAATAACTATAATAGGATATAATAACTTGTGTTACAGTTGGTGCCTTGAGCAGACTGAACCGGTTCTGCAGAGTGAAAGAGATGTCATATACAATACAGCTTTGTACTTTTATGAAATCTTTCGCTGTATGTTTAAAGTGTGTTAAATGGTAGGTTCACAATTTTTCAAGTCTGTGTTAAATAAACAGCCAGTTGCCCAAATGAACATTGAAATAGGGTTTTCTCACCATAAATATTCTTCCTGTTCATACTGGCCATTAGAAGATCCCTTCATAATGCACTTACAATGTAAGTGTGGGGGCTGAAATCCACAAGCTTCCTTCTGTGCAAAAATGTATTTAAAAGTTTATCTGAAGTTTCAAATTAGCCATTCAAATTAGTTAATGAAGTGGATATCTTTAAACATTACAGTCTCTTTAGTGCCAAAGTCCCTATTTGTGTTACTGTACTTCCACCAACCGAGAAACACAAAGAGGACATTTTATGCTAAAAAGAGCATCCATGTGGCAGATATCCACTTGATATGACTAACTCAGACTGCTGGAGCCTCACATCACTTCAGATAAACTTTTAAATGTATTTTTGCACAGAATGACTGTGAATTTTTGCCTTCATCACTTACATTGAAAGTACATTTGAAGGGGATCTTTTAATAGACGGTATGAACAGGAGGAACGATTACAGTGAGGGAAAACTCTTTCAGTGTTCATATGGGTAACTCACTGTTGTTTTAAGACAGACTGGCAAAATGTTGAACCTATCCTTTAACAACCCTCGAGAACTGCAGAAACATGCATAACACACTTTTAAAAGCCCCACAATGAGGTCAAATATTCAGCATTTGACATTCATGTTGATCAGTGCAAGTGTGTGGGTGGAAGTGCTACATAAATCGTATATACTGTATTTTTTATTATTGACCACACACTAATGTAATGTAAGCCTACTCACTGGTAATAAATAGGAAGGCATAAGTAGAGTTTAAAGAGATTAATACTGCCGTTAATTGATAACAGGGATGTAGGCTAACTGCAGTTAATTAGTATTAATTAATATAATTAATATTAACTAATGAATTAACTATATTTAAGGATACCTCCTGCATAAAAGCAGCAGCTACACTTGGACCAAGGACTGATTAAAATGAAATATATGAATATTAACTTACTGTGAGTGCAGATAGAAGTCTTTTGAGGATACTGTGTTTACTATTTAATTTAAAAAAAAACATTTAGGCTATATAATCATGCATAATAAGCTTCTGTTTTTACAATATTTCATGAGCATAAGTGACATTTATGTTGCTCCTAACATCACAGCAGCTGCAATATCAGCCCGTTTTAAAACCAGCCATGATATATTACTGTCTTCTTATCAACTCCCCATTGAAACAAGTTTTTATTCACTGTCAGTAGCCAAAATGATGATGAAACGAAGCAAAAAATAAGATAAGTTGTTCCTAATTTTGATTGTTTACTGAACAGAGAGTTATTATTCTGTTGTCCGTAGCTTCACTGCCTGTTTTTAGATGTCTGTTTTTGTGTGCATGTGTGTGTTAACACGCGTGCACGTTGTTGACTAAACCAACTGCTTATCACATTAATGCCATGCCACCGCTTGTTTATCTAGACAGATGAATCATGACTTAATTGGCTGTAATGAGCTCAGTTGTTTTTAATAAACTATTCCTGGCAACGTGAGCGAGTGGAGTGGTGGGAGGCGCAGGCCAGAGTAGATACAGTCGAAATGTTCTGCTGATGTTTTATTCAAATGACAGCTGTATATTTCAGGTCCCAATTTTACACATTTTCCTCATTTTAGTTTTGCCGATAAATTTTGTATCATATATGAATGTGACAATCTGCCATACTAACACAGAGATAAATGTCAGCCCCCCCCTCACCCCACCACCCCCCCACATGATTTTGGTCTGCTGTGACCTTTACTGTTGTCCCTGCTGTGGGCTGAGAGTCAGAGGAGCAGTGATGAGTCAGGAAGGAGGATGGAGGGATGGTGAGTGTTGCTCCTCCTCCAGACAGTCTGCCTCCACTCTGTGAACATGAAGCGGTGCGGTCGGCTAATGTGGCCGGGGAGAGAGCAGCGGAGCTAAGATGTCATGTCTGTCTGTTGGCTAACAATTAAATGTGGCACCTCAAGCAGATCAATTTGACTTTGAGGCTTCAAGTTTTTAACTCCTCACTCATCTCTCACTTGTTTTTTTTCCCTCTCTCACTACCTGGCTTTCTTTCTCTCTCCTGCGTTTCACTTTCCCTCTAATATCCATACTGCTTGACCACCTCTTCCCCTTTACTTTTATCCTTTTCTTTTCCTTCTATTACATGTTATCTTGCTGCTTTTTAAAAATGATGGTCAGCTGAAAAGATTCATAATAGAAACAGACCTAAAAACACACCAGAAAACTGCATATGCGCCAGACAGACTCCAACTCCAGGACGGAGACGAGCGACGCTGTGGGGAAACACAACACCAGCACAAACCAGCACTTGAAATATCAACGCTCCAGCCTTCTAATTAAAGCCAAGACTAATGGGCCCTAATTGCATCGCTAAAATGTACCAGTTCTCTTCTCTCTAGTGTAACTTGACTACACTTCTCCCCATATGGATTAATGGGGACCGGAGCTGCAAACTAAAAAGCAGTTAATTTATTGGAATATCTGTTAGGAAGGATGAGGAGGGGGCAGAGGGGAGAGGAAGAAAAACAGCAGAGGAGGCTGGGGGTGGGTGGGAGGGGGGCATTGGCAGAGAGAGAGAAGTACATTTTGAGCCCCTTTTTTTCATTAAAGTTGTATTTCGTATCTGTCTGCAGGGGTTTGAATTTGGGTGAAGCTTGTTTATTTTACTTAGCAGTGACATTCCTTACATTGGCCAGCACTCAAGCCAGTTCACACCATTGCAAAGGCAGACAAGCTTACAGGACAAGAGTTGCATTAACTACTTGTGCTTTTAATTATATAACGAGGGTGGTTACTTGGCAGAGAGAAAAGGGAGAAAACGGGGCTGGTGAAAAGGGAAAATGTAGGGGGAGTGGTGGTGGTGGTGGTGGTGGTGAAGGGGGGGGGGGTTGCTTATCATTTTGAGCTTGACGATACTTTCTTCTGTAGATATGATGCAGGGCTTTAAAATGTTTCTGTTCCTTTGTGTGATGTCTTTTGTTTATCAAGGTAAAAAGAAAAAGAAAGGCTAGAGCCATTTTCTGTGATGAGCGAGACAAAATGTACTCAATAAGAGTACAATACATGTGTTTAAATTACTCTTTCCCCCTGGTGGAAAACCATTAAGGTTGGTGCACCAATATGCTTTTTTCTCTCTCTCTTTTTCTCTCCACCATCTTGATCTTTTTTTGTTGTTGGTTTACTCTTCATAATAGCTTTTTATCAAATCTTGCTATTAATCCATTAGAGGGGTGATATTCATTTGGGGTAATTTCAGTGCACATTTCAGGCACGGGAGGCACGAGCAAGAAGCTTCTGGACTGCATTTAAACTAATGTGCCTTCAATTCTGATGTGATACCCATTACAATGCCGCACACAGGCTGCTGTATTGAGAAATGTGTTTTTAATATTGGCCTCGTTAACATGCCAGTTGACTGAATTTAAAAAGAAAGAATGGGGAAAGCACTCTCTGCATGGATCTTCCATATTCACACTTCATTACTTTTGTCCAAGCAAAGAAAAATAAGTTGAAATTGAGAGTGGACTTTGGGTTTTAAATGTAATTTGCTTGCAGTTGTGTAAGATGTGTAGTTTGGGAAGTTCCAATGATTCTTTTTGCAGCAGTGAGTTGTGTGGTGTATAATTCAGTCACTTATTTCAGTCTGCACAGCTGCATGTAGTGAGTAGGACATTTAAAGAACAGTTTCACAATTTTTAAGCCTGTGATAAAAAAACAGTCAGGTAATCACTCTTCCTGTTCATGCTGGCTTTAAAAAGATCCCCTTAAATGTGCTTTCAATGTAAATGATGGGGGCCAAAAACCATATTGTGTCCACACAGTCATTTCATGCAAAACAGCATATAAAAGTTGATCTGAAACTTATACAAGGCTTCAACACTCTGAGTTAATCATATCAGGTAGATATCTGTCACATTTCTAGCATCAATTCTTTCTGTGTGTTACGCCGTGGAGCTGCAGTGAAAGTATAGTAACAAAAATAGGAACCTTGGCACTAAAAAGACTGCAACATTGAAAGATAACAACTTGTTTTGGCTAATTTGGACTTCTGAAGCTTTACATTAGCTTCAAATAAACTTTAAACACATTTTTATCAAGGAGGGGGACTGTGGATTTGGTCCCCTATCCCTTACATTGTATGCGTATTATGGATGGTAAGTGGAATGATTACAGCAAGAAAATCCTATTTCAGTTTCTATGGGGACCTGACTGTTATTTTGTGTATGTTTTTGCCACAGTATATGTGCTTTGTGGCAGAGCCCTACTACTCAGACAGACACAGAGAGTCACCACATGTACTCATTTGCATATACGTGCCATCCCAACAAGTTTTGCATATCCAAATGTGCACTGCAGGAAAACATCTTCGATAAGAAGTCAATGAAAGTAATACTACAGTAGTTATAAATACAATCAACCCATTTACACTTTTATAACCCTGAAATGATTTTTACATAGCAGCTGCTTTGACACAGTTACTGCAGCCTAAGTGTACATTTACTTTTGGCGAGTATGAAAACCAGGTGGTGTGCTGGTTGAAATCCACACAAACACACTATGTATACATTTGCAATTTAAGCAAATTTCTACATGTTTAAAAGACTTGAAAAACATTTCTAAAGTAAAATTAACTGCCTCTTACTCAATGACAAACTTTTTTTATTTACATTGTTGTTCATCTTCATATACATGTAAGGTAAGAAAGGTAAGAAAGTGTGACTTGTGTAGGCTGTTGGGTAAGACTACAGAAATTAATCTTATGTATAGAGGGCTCTCTTTAAGGGAAAGTAGTGAAAAGGGGTCTTTAAAGTCCAGTATCTAGTAACAAAGTTGCTTTGTTTGCAACACTGCAAAAATTATTGCAAATGAAAATACAGTTTTAAAGCCGCCTGAATTCTCCTAAAGAATTCAATCTGTAGATTTTTTAATACAATTGCATTTTCCTTAACAGGTAGATAATAAGCTAACATGATTATGTGAATTTGGTAGCTTTGGTAAGTTGCTGTTTAGCCACCCTGTTACACTCTGGTAATGTCCCATTACATTACCAAACAGGGCTTATCTAATAAATTAAATGTGACACCTATGGTAGCATCTTTAAAGTTGAAAGAAAGTTGAAAGAAGCCTTCTGCAAAAACATATCTAAAAATGTGAGGAAAACACCCTCAGAAATGACTAATATGTATATATGAAGAAAAATATCCAAATAAGTTTGAATGAAAATGTATAATCATGACAGGTTTTGATCATTTTACTCATCTTTTTGAAACATAACCGTATAATGCAATGTTGATATTGTCATGTGCCTCAAGCACTTTACCCCAATATTAAAATGAAACTGATCATTCTGATAACAAAGACTGCAACATTTCTGAAGTCCGCTTTTTATCTGCTCATTTCTGTACTTTCATCGTCAGCAATGCAAACAGAAGCAGCAAAACATATATTTTTCAATATGTTGTTTGTGTTGTAACATCCTAATAATCTATCAAAACTGAACTTCCGTAAATCAAATGTGAAATTCAGCTCTACAATGGCTGCAGAGTATCCCCAGCTGTGATTCTAGTCAATTGACAGTTTAACTCTGTCTTTCTGCCTGACCAAACCTTTTATCTTTAATTGTGCTCACAGTGGACTTTCAATCAGGCCCATTTTGCCGTTAGCAATAGCTCAATCTGGCTAATTGGTTTCAGCATTTTTTTTAATTGTAAGGTATTGATTACATGAGGTCATCTCTGTTTTGCTTTTGTTTGGAAACTTGTAGCTTTTACCCATTCAGACTTATGGAGAGGGAGACAACAGCTCTGCTCATTAGCCCACAAACCAGCTGGGTTGTGATTTGCATCCACAGAGAGAGAGAGACACACACACACACACACGCACGCACGCACGCACAAGTGTGTTTGATACACACATGCACATAGGACACTACTCCTGATGTTGTATGTGCTTAGAGCAATCGTCTCCTGTTTTTTTTAATTAAACAGTCCAGTACAATGTACAACGTGGATGGGAGCTGCACTTTTAACTTCCATTTATTTCAGGCCAGTGGATGTTATAGGGAGACCAATAGCAAATAAAGGGAGAATCAATGGGGCTTCATTAAAAGCAGCAGGCAGTCTTTTGCCTGGACACAGCTTAATTACAGTTTCACTGGCGTTTGCTTTAATTGGAGGAAATAAAGGGAGAGAAGTGGAGTGAATGGAGTGTATTAGCATATCTATCACTAGGAGAGGCCACAAGGCCCCGTCTAACCTGCGGCTGTACACCTCAACTTTAACCCTTCACACACACACAGAGCAACACACAATTTTGGTCAGTTTGTGTCTTTTTAACATTCCTTTTTTTTTGCCTTTTGTTGTCTGTTTCTCTGACATTTAACAGTGAATATAAACATTCACTGTTTACTGGTGACTATTAAACATACCTCATCAGTCAGTTAATCATGGAATTAGAAGCACAAAGTCATATTTGTTCATATTGTCATTCTTTTTGATGCAACCTTGAGCTGTACAGTACATATCCAGCAGTTTGCTCTATATGTCAATGAAACTGTTGATTTTGAGAAATTCTTTTTAAAAAGCTCCTTAGCTTCAATACAGCGACTTCTGCTGTAGAGACCTAAAGACTCCATTAATATTTTGGTTCACTAAAGTTTAAGGGTTAAGGGATTTTTTTTAAATGAAACTTTTTAACTATAAAATCTCTTGAGATACATTATGTCTTTTAGAAGGGCAGCGTACAATAAGTGTCACAAAGTTACATAAAACACATTAGTTTACATTTACAATCCCATCCAACACAACAGAACAGGATCTGAGAAATATTTAAAAAAAAAAATATTTATGTATGTATGTCGAAAAAGCACTCTATACATGACTTAGCAAGTTAAGTGATATAGTTGTGTGTTATTGTAGCAGGTTGCGTGGAAACATATGCTGTCTGGTTGAGGAGGAAATAAGTGTCACTGAAAACAGAAGGAGTGTATGTATTTCCTATGGGGCTTATATAGGCTGGCAATAAGAGAGATGTCTGTCTTTTTTGTTGATCCACATTTGTGTTGTACCTCAAAAGGGTAAAAATCGGGTGTTTCTTTTTCGACTTTAGAACAAAAATATTTCTTAAATGTTAACTGATTAATCTGAGATAGTGAGGGTTGAGCTAGCTGCAAGCTAGAAGCAAACAAACTTTGACAGTTTCCAACATTCGAAAAAATAAAGACAGAAAACAAATTGATGATGTTACTGTTTACTCTGCAAACTACATTAGCACTTAATTCTGAAACTGCAACTAAGATTTATTATTCTCTGTTGCCGGACGACTAGATTGGCTAGAATAAACTCTGTCACTACCAGAATCCATTATTCTCTCTGAAAATATAACATTTTGTGCTCTTTGTAAAACACCTTGCATCCATTTTTGTACATGTATTCTAATTTGTATTCTCTGTGAACCTGATTTTAAGCTCTACTGCAAAGCATTAAAATCTCTTATCACATTGAGGTAAAAGTCATAACAACTTTAGCATTTTCATGACTTGACAAACAATGACTTCCAAAAGCATTATTTCACCAAAGTGTATGCAAAAAGAGAATTAATCTGGGTCTATGGGATCCCTCTATAGCTCTGTTTTTGACAATGACTGATAGCCAGCCGGGATCAAACCCTCCTCAGCGCTGCTTTGGTGACAGGTGAGCGGAGACATTCTCTCCCACAGCAGTTAATAACAATTTGAAAAAGGGTTCAGGGTTAATAACACAATCATTACCTGGATGAGGATGGTAGACAGCTGTAAGCATGTATGTAGATGGACCGCCATCATTAGTCCTTGTCAAACGAGCTGAATAGGCGTGATCTAAGAGAGCACTTCAGGTTTTTAGTCATGAATGAATAACAGCTGGGAAAGGACCAGCATTTAGCTTGTTTTGAGATCAGTTTGATGATATGGTGGGGGGTATTATTCTGGTTCTTATCTGTAAAAAGTCAAAAAAGAATATGTTTTTATGACATGTTTCATCCATCAGTTAAAATTCAGCTAAAAATGGTTTAGTACATATTGTACGTGCTGTGTTTCTGCATGTAACAATAGACGTGACCGAGTGAGCACACTGTGAGGTCCTTCATTATTGAAAAGATTGATTTGTAATTTGTAGTGTTCCCATCTGTCCTGGTTACGCAAAATTATGGCTAAACCAGTTAGTAAACACTTTGCCCCATTGTCTGTTGTTTTGATAATCACCCATAATAGCATCCAGCATCAGTATGGTCTTTAAACCTGATTTAGGAGTTAATGGAATAAGAGGGAGAGGCAGTCAGTATATGCACTGGGCCTAATGTCATTAGAAATGTTTGCGGAGGCTAAATTAAATCAGTCGTAAATTGTGCTCTCAAGTAAGCCAGAAAAACCCAGCCTCGTTGAGGAGAGGAGGGGGCGGCGGGGATTCATATTTTAACCTTGCGTAGAAAATGCACTTAAACAGATTAAAATAAAATAGGGACCGTGTGGATGGATGGGAATGGTAATTGTTGGTGCTTTAATGGTTTCCTGTTAGCCAAGTCGGGCTGAAGGCAGAGCTATTTTAAAGTTGGAAACTGTGATTGAGGTCATAACTTTGCAAATCTGGTGATTAAGGCAAAGGGTGCATGTCACCAAACAGCACGTTACACATCTAATGGGGCTTTGGCTGAAAACAGATGTTTGTGGAGGGGTTTTCTGTGCACTGCATGCAGAACGGTGTTGCAGAGCAGGTGTGGGTTAGTGGATGGCTTTTGACCAAACACTGCAGTAGTATGATGTGGACTGAGTGGTATAGCCTGCCAAAATGTAGAGATCTGCGTGTGTGAGTGCATGTAAAGCCCACCCATGTGCGTGTCTCATTCCTTATTGCTGTCGGTGCATGCGTACTGTTTGTCTGGTTGAATCAGGTAGCTCATTCCACAATGCAGCCCAGACGGTAATGATAGCCGTAAATACTCTGGGAATTCCCAAACGCAGATTAAATTAAGACAGTGTCTTTCCCAAAATCTGACAAAAAGCTAGGAAAAAAACCCATAGTGTCCATATCATGCAATATAATGTAGTTATATATCATACATGATGATGTTATAGATGTTATAATGATAAAGTGCTGTGGGTAAATGATGAACATTTCTGGTCACTGGTGTGTGACGTATCTGCCTTTTCTGTAACATTACTCTACCTGCTCATTTGTATCCGTCACGCACCAATTTTGCACTTTCTGTCACACCAGATACCTCAGATGTTATAATACACAGACTTCACACATATGTGCATGTTCACATTTCCTTCCTTGAAGTCTCTGCTTATTTCTCGCTAGTGTGGCTTTACCTTTCTATCCTGGGTTCACTTGTAACTCAGCACTGTTGGCTCCAGGTAAAACTGCGGCCCCATGCATGCTCATGTTCAGCTATTGTGTAAATTAACAAGGAAAAAGCTGTGCAGATTGAATGGCAAACATGCAGGTGATGACACATCCCCGGCTCACACAAAGTATGTGTCATTACTCAATGCCAGTTAAGTTGTCAGTATAACTGTCTGTGATATTGCCCTCCAATCTGTGTGTTTCTTCCTTTCTTTCTCTGTTGTTCTCACTTACTCACACTTGCCTCATTACCTCATGACATGCATATTACATGCTCTTTACAGACAATCAAATCAGGGAAAGAGCTGTTAAGAGACATTTAAGATATTAACTCAGCAATCCAAAGCTGAATTTGTTTGGGTGTGGAGGATGAAATAATGTGAAAGCTTACCTATGTCAGAAATTCTATGCACAAGGGTTCAGTTTCAGGTCCCGACCTCTTATCGCCGTACCTCCAGAGACCATTGTATTGTCCATTGCTACAATTGAAACCAAATTCAGAGATGAAAGTGACACCGCTGTCCAAATCCCCTTAAATTTAGAGGCATCTTTTTGTTAACTAAAGCTCCAATTTAGCAACAGATTATCGCCTGACACTTCTTTTTACCTGTAGTAAACACCAACATGAATTTTACCAAAAATTCAAACCATGTAGAGGATGGTCTCCTTATAGAAATGTAGGAAGGCCTTTTGGATGCTCTGTAAATTGAAACCTGGACTTGGTTGTCTGTGTGCCAAAGGTTGATGTCACTAAGTAGCACAGGGTGACAGAGACAGAGAGTACAAGTGTTGAAAAAGGAGGACAGGAGCATGTGTCGAATCACCTATGTTGTTCCCTTTGTGTTTCGCGCTGTAGGGCACATTGCTCACTGGGTCACAAGTGTGAGCTAAAACTCTTTTGTGCAATGTCTGTGCCCCGAGGGTCCCGATCTCCTGGCAGGGAAACATATCCGAAATGTTCTTTTTTTGTTAACACTTTATTTTACCTCCACACTAGCTGTGACTGGGGAGCAATGCACTGAAGCAATCTTTGTAACCTTTTAAACTTAAAGGATGACTCTGGTGTGTTTTTTTCTTATTGTCAAAAGATCCCATAAAAAGACAAAGAATAACAATAAATTGACCCTACTAACTTGTATTGCCTTTCTATTTTTGATGTGATGCCTCCAAGAGTTTTATGTTTGTGATTTATAAGGCATGCTGTAAATAACTTCCTGCCCTCATTAATGCATTTGAATTTGGTCTTCTAAAATCTTCTAACACATAGAAATTTACTCATTACCACAGCAGCTCGTCCAGTGCTGAACATTCAAAGAAAAGAGGAAACTCAAGCTACTAAACCTTAATTCCTGACGCCAAATCTGATTTGCAAAAGTCTAATGAATTACCATGGAAAATGTCTTCTTTCACATAAGGAACAAACAATGTCTTGTCGTAAAGCAAAACAGAACAGAAGAATTTCAACTCCACAGCATGCAAACATCTGTCTATATCTAGATGGTGATGAAGAAGCAGATGTTACTCTCTGAAGAACACTTTCTGAAGAACATTGCTACTGACTCGCTTTCTGCTTTCACCTTTTTACACATTGCTACACTCGGTGTTTATGACTCAAACATTTCTTTCAGGTGACTCACGCTTCACAAACACCTTATTCAATAACAACAGCCCTAGCTATGATTGAAGGCATGGGGAAATCCGCAGGTAAGAGTAGTCAGCCATCCAGTTCATGTCCCTTGGAACCAACCCAGACAATGTTTAGGCACACAGTCAACAACTCCTGTCCTAGCTTATCTTAAGAATGTAAACCTCTATAAGCAAGCGCTTCATCTGTAATTCTATTGTGAGTCGGCCGGTTGTCTCAAAGTGTCTGAATAATCTAATGTAATGCAAAACCAGCTTTGTCTGCGACACTGAATACTTGCGTTAACGCAGGCGTCTCGGCTCTTGGCCTGCACTGCGTGGAATTCGCTGGCAGACAGGATGGCTAGACCACACCAAAACCTGCCAGTTACATTCTTTGCGTGATTCAGAAGTATCTCTTTCCCCCACTGGGACCGACTTGAGAGGTTTGATCAAAAGGCCCGTCATCCCGAGGAGCTGAGTTTGGATGTGAGGTTGGGAAAAAAGGAGAAACAGCGAACTGTTGGTTGTTGTGTTGTTGTGTGTTATTATTTCCATTTGTTGGGGAAAAGAGAGATGAATGGAGGGATAAATGGATGATGGGTGGGTGGTGGGGAGGAGGAAATTCCCTTGTCTGGATGGAATTGGATGGCGAGCTCAGGGATGCATAGAGGGAGGGATGGGGGGTACCTGATGTAGAGGGTGCTGTCAGGCCCAAGACAGCGGGGTCTTTGTCTTCTCAATAATCACTTGCCGTACCTCTTCTTTCCATTTCTTCTCTCCCTGCTGCCATTCTGCCTTTACTTTTCCAATTCTCACTGCAACTCTGGCTCATTGGTCAATTGTCCACAAAAATGAAATGAATTCAAAGCCTTGAAAGTAACCTTAACTCTATAATCTTTCTTTTCATACTTGTAGCAAGACAAGTCACATTTAACGTTTCTGCACTTGCCAGTATTATAATTTTTTTTAAGATACTATCAATACAAAAAAGATTCAATTAAATATGCTGCTAAATTGAGTCCAAATTTAGATCTAATTTCAAATTAACTACAAAAAAAGATTAATTTGAGCTTTGAAGGCCGACCCGATACATCTTGTATCAGGTCACTTAATCCAGGTGAGTTCATAGCTGGGAGACTTGGTTACCTTATACTGTACTTTCCATCCCAGACATGCTCTGCACCAACCAGACACAACATAACTAAATCTACTCATTCACATTTGCCAAAGACATGAGCTAAAGATCAAAGTCTTTATTAAAGCAATTAAATAGAAACTAGTGATTAATTGTTCTTTTGTTAATGTTTGTATGTGTTTGTGTGGTTGTAGCCAATCTGGCAGAGGAATAAAGGCTCTTAAAAACCAATGAATATTCAGTGTCATGTAATGTCACAGTGGTTTTGGTTTCCAAGCTATTCAGAGAAGTTGTGATGTATCTGCAGACATTTGTGGAATGCGAGCTTATCCTCTCAGGTGAGGTGGTCGGATGGACAGCGGTAGTTAAAATAATCAGACTCCCATTATCGTGCAACCCACAGGGGCCGAGACATAATTCATACCCCCAAGAGCCAGAGAGATGACAGGTGCTTCTTCTTCATGAATGGGAGGACTTGTATTTGATTGAGAAATTCTTCGGGGGTTTTGTTTGTCAAATAATGAAAAGTTTGTTTTTTTTTCTCTGTAATGATGGCTGCTGTCAGATGTTGTTGTAAAAGCTTTTATATTCATATGTGTGTGTGTGTGTGTGTGTGTGTGTGTTGCAGTTTTAACTTTCTATGTGATGCCTTGAATACTAAGGTGCATTGTTTTTTTGACGAAGGGGCTTTTCGCATTTTGTCACGCCTCTTGTTACTTTGTAAATTCCAGTTCTTTCTAAAAGCAACTTTTGAGCTGGCTGTTTACAGGACCAATACCTCTTTCTTAAATTCACCAGACCCAATCAATTCACCTCAAGCTTCTCCGAGCTAATCGTAAATCATGAAAAAATGGCTGAAAAAAAGTGACAACAGCGACAGTAAATAAATGTTTGTTGTTTCTTTCCCTTCCTTGTTTCCCACCCTCTTTCTTTCTCTACTCTTTGTAATGGATGGGGTATTGTTGGTGTTGCCCTCTGGGCAGGGAGAGTTGTTTACTTGGGTATAAAGTCCCCCATCCACCAATGGTCTCTGTAGGGGATGTTCCTGTAGCAGCCTCACTCCTAACCTCCCTGTAGCTCCAAAAGTTAATAGCATGAAGGAGATGTGATTTATATCCACCTTTCCACCACCACCAACAGACTGAGTTCTTTGTGCTCATGGCCAGTTCAACCAGTCCCGTTCATCAATAAAGATCACATTTAGAATTCACTCCAAATTCAGATGGCGATTTGATTTTTGGAGAGTTTTTCGTCTAAAGAAATAGTCACACACAATTTGGAGTAACTTCAGGGAACATGACTATCACTGTTCCTGATGTAAAACTTTTACATAGAGAGAGAGAGAGAGAGAGAGAGAGAGAGAGAGACAGAGAGACAGAGAGAGAGAGAGAGAGAGAGAGAGAGAGAGAGAGAGAGAGAGAGAGAGAGAGAGAGAAATCAGTTAAATGTTGTTTTACTTAACTTTTAGATGAACTTGCTCAATTTAATTTAAGCCCTGTGACCAAGAATGCAGTGAGGCATTTCAGCTGCCCATTAACACAAAAGGTCGTTTTCATGTGGATTTTTACATAATTAAGCACAGTTGAAGTATTGCCTGTTTGGTATAGAAAGCCCTTAATTTAAAGCAGTGTGTTTTTTTTCTTCACCTTACTGTCATTTTAATAAAGCCAATGAACACAAATGACATACTAACATAACAATAATAAAAAACACACATACTGTATTTACATCCTAATACTTACAATAATATGAAAGCATTTGTTCAGTCTTTTATCAGTACAATGACACATTTTTCACAGTGTCATCTCTCTTGTAAATGTTGAATAAGATAAACAAATTAGCACATCATAAGCTGCTTGCATACATGTGCTTTGACTGTATTGCACTTGTTCCAACAAGCCTTTTAACTGGATATCTTGTCTTGAGATTACAAGGTGTCTTGTTTAGAAATGAAAAATGAGGAGTTCATGCTTCTTGGCAGTCACAGTTTTCATATTAGGTTCTTCTTCTCTTTTTTTGGAAAGAAAGAAAGATCTCAGCACTGACACTAATCCCTGTTGTGTCAGCCTGTGGTTGCCAAATTATAGTATATCATCTCCCTGTACATGTGTGTCTGTGTGTCTGTGTGTGTGTGTGCGAGAGTGCATTCTTTTCATTTTGGAGTATGCCAGCACATTTTGTCACTGTAACATAAGCTTTACCATAGAAAACCATGGCAGCGCTGCAAGATTCAATTTAACCACAACTGTTTACAGCTGTCAATATAGGGACCAACACCACAATAAATGCATTAAATTGCATCTGGCCTCATGTCACGGAAAATAAGGTGAGTGGACAGGCTGTGTAGGTGATGCTGGTTTTCAGTATTATTACATGGCTGTGTCTTAAGGGTTGTCTGGGCTGCTGTCCATTGGATTTAATCAGCCTCTATTACCTGCTACCCTTTTCACAGTTAAAATAATCACCCACAATTACTGACATAAAGGGGAGAGCTGACATGAGAGTCAGAGGCAGAGAAATCGCACACAAAGTAATTTCTCTCCACCTTGGTTGCTTACGTGGCTTTTGATGTTTTGGGGTGTGTAATAAAAGGATTGAGGGGTGTCTGTCATGACCACCCCTCCTCTCTGCTGCAGTGTGAACAGTAGATATGGAAATGCCCTTCAAAACACACACACAGGCACACACACACAAACAAGCAAACATACAAAGACGCACACATAAAATGTATGGTGCCATATAAACATACAGCACACACTCATATTTGCTCTGTATGTACAGTTTAAGAAGACACAAATTAAATGAAATGCACAAAGACAGACACACCAGTATACATGCTCACACACATACATGCAGCACACACAAGCAAGCGCACACACGCACATGGACACCCACTGCCACTGCCACCATTAACTAAAGAGGTCTGTACAATTTATTGTATGTTGCAGATGAAAGAAAAAGTGAAAATAATTTAATAATTGACCACCGCTAAAATGAAGAAAATAGAACCATGAGAAAAGGGGCATTGTGATCTACTTTAATCCCCAGCACACTGCTGAAAAATAAGAGACACCATTAAATGTACCTTTGAAATAAATGGGACCAATTACCGAGATGGCTGGGACTCTCTAATGAAGCTTTTGTCAAAGCAGACAAACATGGTGGAGGGACACTCAAAAGGGGGTTGAGGAGCAGGAGGTAGATACGGGCGAAATCATTCAAAAATGATCTTTTACATGAAAGTTAAATCCACATAAATGTTAGTGGTAGTGGAGTTGTGTTGCAGGGTCTAGAGAAGACACTGAAAATAAAAATTTGCCTATTGGGAAAGATAAAGAGTGAACGATAGCAGTCATAGCCACATAAGAGCCGCTAGTAAAAACTGACCTGCACAATTTAAAAAAAACAAAAAAACCATGCTAAATGTAGACAATATGAACATTAGTAGCAATCATTACCACAAGGGTTGCTCAGTTACATTAGCTGTTATGTGTTCAGGAAATAAGTCATGTTAAATGGGTTTAGGAGAGTTGTTTTGATAATGGTGTTTTGTCGAATCTCTCCTTTTTAATTATCGGGTCAGAGGGTAGCAGCTCAAACTCCCTCTCTTTCATCCCTCTTCACAACAGTGAGTGCTGCCGACCCTTCCCACAGCAATACAGAACACGCCGTACCTCTATGTAAAACATAGCCTCAATTACTTTTGTTGAAGCTCTTGTCTGACAGCATTTTGTATAAAGAAATGTGGTGATAGCATGAATAAAACAGTTTCTTCTCAAAAGACAACTTGCCTTTTCTAGAAATTAAAAAACAAATGTTAATTTGAAGGTCGATGAAATCTCCAAATTAAATATGAGACACGTTATCTGACGACATTTATATGCAGAGGACCTTGTTCTATCCACACAAAAGTTCATTCCTCATGTGTGATCGATCGAAGAAAGGACCAGATCCTACACTGAGAGCTCATGGATGGTTTTGGACACAACAGCTTGTCACAGGGTAAAGGTTAAGGCCATGAGTATCTGTCGAGGCCCAGACAGGGGTCAAAAGGTCTCAGTCAGGGTCAGGACCCCTGATGACCCCAAGTCTGCGCTCACAGTTGCGTGTTGCATTCATGTTTCCATTGACTTCCCCTCTGTAGTGAGTGAGACTTCTGTTTTATCACCTTTACACTTTATTACCTTATCGGATCTTTTGAAAATTGCTTATAAAGATTAACTAATGATGTGTTTCAGATGTCAGCTCCAGAAAGAAAGGCGTTGACAGTACATTTAAGCACCAATACTCCTCCCAAATGCCAAATAAGTCCATTTAAAATTGTTTGCTCAAGGGTGTAATTGACTTCAAACATCATAACACACTGATTTATTTGTCTATTAATTACTTTTTGGCAGACAAAAATAATACAATAATAATAATACTTTGTGGTTATTTCCATATTTCATCACCTTCCTCAAATGCATAAGCCCAAAATTAAAAGGTTACCCATTCAATACATTTCTACATATTGGGTTTTAATAAGCAGAAAAACATTTTTTTATAGACAGAGCAAACAATGAGAAAGTAAAGCCAATATAAAGAAAAAGCAATGGTCAAGATAATTTCATAAAATCGCCACATTAACTTGAGAAATCACTTAAAGGGTGTCAAACAGGTTAACAAGGGGAAATGTAAACTGAACGCATCATCTGCAAAGCAGCCATTTCAGTCTCAGCTGGTGCATTAAACATAACAGAGTGTAATGTGTACTGCCACCCTACTGTACTATTCATTCCTTCATTACTATTTTATATATGCGTATGATTAACACTCATTGCGTTGCCCAGCTTCCAATCTCTCTGTCGGAGGGCTCCACTAAAGACAGCTCAAGCTTGAGAGACTTTTTTTTTTTTTTTTGTGCAGTCATTTAAATTTTTACACTTCCATTTACCCGCCTTTTAATTTAGCGTATAATGACGCCATTAGAGCAGAATCCATCTGGAAGTTCTGTTGGGAGCGGTTAATGTTCCGTGGCTTTTTGCTGCTAATGCCATCACGCCTGCATTGGCAACAGATGCTCTGAAAGCAACAGATACATTCTCTCCCAACATCATTACAATCATGCCGCCTATGTCCAGGATAAATGTTTGCTGCTTGTTCAGGACTATCATACCTGCGATGGGACTGTAAAACACAACGGATACAACGGCAGACTGTATCACTGCCAATGGATTCCAATTTTCATTTATTCACGAACACAGGGTGTAAAAATGTATCTCTTGCCCCATACAAAGGCGAAAGGCAGTAACTCTTTGAGAAGTGAAGCTGAAGGAAAGGAATATGAAAATGCCAAAATGACAACTCGCTGCTGTTTAGCTTAAACAGTGTACATACAGTGAACTCAGATTCTTCTCCCATTGCAGCCATTTTAGTGAACTCTCTCCCACCCACCGACGAACAACCTCGGACAGTTCATCTTCTGTGATATGAAAGCTAGAGAAAGGGGAAAAAATGTTTTTCAGTTGCAATTTAGGTGATTAAGTACAGTGGATAATTAATTGGAATAACAAACAATATCCTCCACGGAGGGTTACTGATTAGCCGTGCTCCCCTGCGCTGCCATGGCCTTTTTATCCTCTCTGCTTCAATTATGTTAATGCTAACTTTCTCTCCCAGAAATTACTGTGATTAATTTTCTCTTGTTTTGAATTGCAATTGCACTGGCTGCTAGCACTTTAAAGCATTCATTAATTCCCAATTAGATTGGTGGGCTCATTTGCTCCAGTGCTGCTCGGTTCTGTAGCACTTTGTGTTTAATGTGCTAATTGGGCGAGATTAAAAACAACTAACCTCTTATGAGAGGAGAAAAGTTATTCAACAGCTACATTAGCATAATTTATCCCAGGACACTTAATTAGACATTGCCACAATAATCATGACAACTGACTAACAACTGTCGTCAACAGTTGGATACTACAACTGAAGTAAGTTCAGGGTTCAGTCGTAATGGATGTAGCGCACATTGGCTCTCTTCAGTTCTGAACATCTTGCTAATGTGTTGTCTGTCCTTATCTCCAATCATCCAACATGTCTAAGACAGTATGGTGTTTTTTTTTATTTCTGCATTTTATGTCTCTTCAGTGCTTTGTTACAACCACTCGAGCAGCATTAACAGCTCAGTACTCCATTTACCCAAGACTTGGATTGTCTCTAACTCATTTACCACCATCAGAGGATCGACGCTTCAGGCAAACATGAGTGGGGTTGGATATAAGGAAAAAAGAATGCTTTCATGTCCCGATGTGATCTCTTCAAATGGGACCTGGAACCTGGGAGTGAAATATTGTTTAGCTGTGTGTACCGCACAAGCTTTTTCATCATAAGATGAGAGAAGCTGGGGTGTGTAAGCCCGGGAACCAGTCTTGAGAGGTTTGGCAAAGAACTGGGGTTGTCCAGATCAAAGGAATATAAACCTTGATCATTGCAACTATCAGAGCTCCCTATAGGTTCTTGCAGTCTGAACTCTTTTAAACAGGCCTTTTCACCAATGATTTAGTATGTTTTTTCCTTCAGATTAAGTAATGTCTTCATCAGAATTTACACTATGGTTTGTAGTTAAGTGCTTATTTGGTTGCTATGCTTGCCTCCTTGCATATTTCCAACTTCATCCATTACTTGGGCGTCACACTTCACTGCCTTATACTAATAAATAAGGACTTCAGATGACATCTCTTGTCAGAGAACTTTCTTTCTCAGAATAAGTTTGTTTTTTTCCCAATTTTCTTCGACTATGAAAGGTTATCTTGGGTCGTATAGATTTTATGAATGCTCAATGGGTATAAATAGTCAATGTAATTCTACTAGATGCTTCATACAGAATTGATCCTAGGTTGCAAATGTAACAGCCCAATACCTTAAATGAACTGGATGTGGTCACAAGCGTGGGTAAGTATAAGGGCATCTGTTGTGAATAAGATTGAAGAGGGGTACTATCATCTCAGTTTCCATATTGCTTTAACCTCTTTCATGTCTCAAGTGCTTGGACACTGGCAAAATCTATTAGTACCTTTTTAGAATTACAATGCAATGAATATCATCCTACCTAGTGTTTTGTTCAGGTAATTCTTGGAGCACTTTGAACAATACTGAAGCATCAAGATGAAAACCATTGTGCTTTGTGTACAAATGGACACTTGCTTATTTCATTGCACACTTTTCATCTATATGGAAATGAAATGATGCGCTCTCAAGCCTTGTTTGCTTGTTTGTGTTGTCCAGCAGGGACAATGAAAAGAAAATAAGAATTGCCTGTGTGCTGGGAACTTTTGTAGAGGCAGCTCTCGTGGCATTATTTCAGGTCAAGAGGAAACGAGGGCTTGATAAAAGAGATGTCTAGTGTCACAGGCAGCCTAAATTCTCATTGTGGTGAACAGTACGCAAAAATAGTTTGTGAGCGCACTATTTGTGATCATATGTACATGTTACCTTAAAGATAAATAATAATGTGGCTGAATAATACCACATTCCCTTCATGATTTAACACAAAGGGTAAGGAAAATATATATATATAAAATAACTTAGCAAATGCCAAGTATTGCCAAATAAATTTAAAGGGGGTTTGATTTCATTTTGATACATGGCTGAACATGTTACACAAAAATCTGCTGTACAAACAAGAATTACGTTTTAGTTGCAATATAGTATCATGATTTATTCACATTAGTTTACACAGTCACATTGTGGGGACTCAGCTCCCTTTTGGGCACAAAAAGCAAGTCCCCACAATGTAAATCATTACATTTCCAGGTGAAAACGTGGTTTAAGGCTAAGGTTAGGGGAGGAGATGGAGCAAGGCAAGTAATGGTAAGGGTGAGAGAAAGAGGTAGCACTTTATATTAAGGCTACAACTCATATACTTAAGCAATAATGATAATAATATTTAATAATAATACATCTTATTAAGTAATGCTTAACTAATGCACGAGTCGCAATGATTTAATGCATGAAATAATGCAGGATCTATCACAAATTACTGTTGCTCACCATTAACAAATTAAGTCATTATGATTTTATGTAATTAGTTAACACCTAATAGATAACTTAATAGTCAATTAATTAATTGCTAATTCAGTTACAGTACTTACTTTAACAGTTTTTTACCCACAGTTACTGTGATGATACAATTCTGATCCTGATCATGTACAATACATGTGTCTATTGTTAATTGTTCATACCTGTACGTAAAGATCACTGTGTCATGCAGCAACATGTAGATGTTTGTATTTGACAGCCACTTTGATCAAAGCAGATTCATCAAGGCTGATTAAATGTCTGGATATAAAATGCCCTTTACTGTAACTGATCTGGTGGCATATCGGTTATTATTAACTGACTATTAAATGTTCAGTAAACGCATAAAGTCATAGTGACTTGATCATTTGTTAATAGTGAGCAACAGGAATTCATGATACATCCTGCATGAATTCATCCATGAAATCATCATGGCTCATGCATTAGTTAAGTGTTACTTAACCGAGAAAGTGATGGAAACTCAACTCTGTGTGTGTGTGTGTGTGTGTGTGTGTGTGTGTGTGTGTGTGTGTGTGTGTGTGTGTGTGTGTTGGGCATTGCACAATGTTAAGTGATATTGCTTAAAGAGAGAAAGTACAGGAAACAGGCAGGGCTTAGTGAAAGAGGACACAAATGCTTTTGATAAAACGTAACGAATAACCACATGAGGGAACATCAGAGTTACAATTTGTTTAAAAAAAGTTATCTAGAAAGATAATTTCTGTAGAAAATGCTGCAAACTCCCAGCAGCTTATCATGGGTACACTGGAAGATCAAACATGTTACTTTCATTTTCAAGATCAATATACTGAATACAATGGTATGTCTTTATTTACAGCTGCCTATATATGTTTGTTGTAATTACACAGGTGTGTGTGGCTAATAGAGGAGAAGCATCCTCAGACCTTTCAGATACATCTCTTCCATTCCCAACTCCATCTCTTCTACTTCCTGCCTAAAGCAGGGGACAAAGGGGTCCTTGTCTGCTGGTTGTGCCCAGTGCCACTGGGAAGTTAAGGCGGGGAGAATTAGGAAGGGGCAGGAACAGGGCTCCCAACTACAAGGTAACAAGGGAAAACCAATCCCTCCTGGAATTATCCTGATACTGGAGACCCAGAGCTCACCAGACAGCGGATCAATGGGTCTCTCCGGGGAGGAGAAGGAAAGGAGGAGGGGTCCAGAGCAGGATATTTCCCAAAGAAAGTGTGCCACGTTGTGTCCAAATTACCCCCAAAGTTGCAGGGGATTCTGTTACATGTTTTAGTTTGAATGTTCACTTGCCTGTTTTGGCTGTATGCCCATGCCACACCTACCAAAGATCCAGTTTTGGAACTAGTATTTCAGACTACAATGACAAAGAAATGTCCAGCTACTCTGGTTGTTTAGGTCTACCACATAAAGTACATAAACCAAAAGTAAAGACGATGTGAAAAAGCTTATCTCCACATACAGATAACATGAATCTAGCTACAGTTGAAGTGTTTTCTAAAAACTTTTTCCCTTTAAAATTTTTCATGCAAGTCAGCAGCCTGAATAGACAACCAAACATCTTTAGGTTGGATCTATGGAAGCTATTCTTACTTTTTTTTTAAAAATTGAGGATAAAGGTGCAGAATGTGCTTCAGACGTCCTAATTTCTTTAGGTTCAAATTATTGGAGTTCCTCTTTGCATGAGTTAAGGCCTCAATTATCAATGGATGACACAGAACAGTCGGTAACAGTTTAAAAAGTTAAAAAGCATTGATTGACAACACCTATTCACTTTCCAGCTGTATTTCATCATATCACTGATACCTGCAGCAAGATTCCCACACCAACACTGTGTTTTTTAACAAAGTGTTGCTTTCTGTCCTACACCAAAAAAACAGACGTCACTAATCACTCTTAACAAGTTATATTTTCATAAAGTATCTAGCAATCTCTTAGTAAAAATGATAATTGTGCTGCTAACTCAAAGTAACCAAGTTTTCTTCATCAGTTTCTCCACCACTTCACTCTCCAGAGACTACCTGTTAACCTTTCAGTGCAATCACATTCAATATAACCAAGGCTAGCTTGTTTTCCTTTATCCACCGGCACACATCACTCTTTCCGTTGCCTGTTGTATGCCTTTATGAAAGCATTAGGTATCCTCTTTGAGCCAACACGCATTGGAAATGAAAGAGCAGAACACTCCTGGTACTCGCCCTCGTGCCCCCCCACCACCATCCCACCCCTACAATGCACTCTTGTCTAGTACCATGTTTCGAGCGAATGTCATCATCCAACATCTATGAATGAGTGGAGCGCGCAGCGTCACATATTGATCCACTCCCTTTGTGAGGCCTTCCAAGCTTGTGATAATTAGCATCGTCCATTAGCGACTTTGCTGAGCTAACGTGCCCATTAAGAGTCAAAGCTTCTGTTCTTTTCTGTGAACATTCATTTGGCCCGGATTTTCTTCTTTAAAGAGCATAATAAGGGAATGGTAAAAATATGTTGTGGACAGATGCAAAGTGGAAAATATAAAGTGGGTGTTTAAATGCATTAAAAGGCATCTAGATTTAATTAACACCATGGATAGCTGACAGCTTTGTTCATGTGCTGTAAATGATCATCTTAGCAAAGAACAGAGCTATAATTTTGAGTATGTTTTTAAAAGGTGCTTTGCAGAGACATTGCTGAGGCCTTTTTTCTTTTCACAGCCCAGATGCGTAGCACCTCTTTGCCCACTTTGATACCAAAAGTACCCCGTTGCACGTCTTTACTCAGCTTCATTTTCTTTGTAATTTGCCTTCATTAGGTGGAGAATGTGCTGTCATTAAGGGATTTGTTACCAACACGGACACACACAACTTCCTGATTCAAGTTGACGATATTCATTTTGCAAAAGTGTACAACAACAAATAAAACAGAAGATAGAAAAGTTTGCTGATGACACTGTAATTCTCTGGCAAGAATAAGGTGTTTGGAAATCATGAAAACCAGCTTCAAACAGAATATGTTGACACTTGATGGAATTAATGTTCCTTCGGTTGTCCAGACCTGAGTATTGATTGCAACACAAGAGGTTCACATCTACCTGTTTACTTTCTCTGTTTACTGTTTGCATTCCTCTGGCAGGCAAAGATATTATTTCTGTGTTGAGGACCCTAGATAAGCTGCCACCCTGCGCTCAGTGTTCGACCTCAGCACCCACTGTAGCACTACTGATATAATGAGAGAGTGTGGAGAGAAACTACCGGTGCCAGTAGAGGCTCTTGGTGAGGCATCCAAACAGTGGCTTCCACTCTCGCCCCTGTGGATGGCGTTCTGGGATGCATGCGTGTCACGTTGACCTTACTGACTATCGGCTGGCTAAGAGGGGAAATGAGCGCAGGGTATGAGAAGGAGGGAGCACCAAAGTAAAGTGCTCACCCTGAGCCATTATGATTAACCATCAGCAGTTTTTGTGTAATCATCGGCAATGTGCACACTGCAGAATCCCTTATGGAAAGAGCCGCAGAGAAAAATCAATCACATTATATTACTGTGGACATGCTTTATTGACCTCTGTTGGTGTTCACACATTTCATACTTGATTTGTATCTACTGGCGGGCGTTTAGAACAATATGGGCAATTTTGGCAATGAGGAAAAACAGGGCAGCATTTTCAAGCCCGAAGCCCATGCTTATGGATTGAGTGCTACTCTACGAAAAAGAGCAACCTATTTAGATGCACTTCCTGCATACATTTTATGAAATACCTAGAAGCGCTGGATGGAACTGTGCCCTCATTCAGGCCCATCAGAGAGTATTTGTAGTTTGGACTGACTTGCAGTATATATATATAGTATGTCTGCATTGAAGCCAGACTCGCAGTACAATGTGAGAAATCTTCTGTAGGCAGACAACAGTAAATAAGAGTCGGACGTCTCATTATCTGAACACCAAGCCGTGACAGCTGCATTCATCCAAAATGTATTGTATCTAAAGGTTAATAGTAGTTATGAGAAAAGTAATGTATTATATTTCTGTCTTTCGGAGTAAAGTACCCTCTGATATATTTTCTTTGGTAATGAAAGCAGGATTCGGTGGAAATGTAGTAATTTGGAGGCCCATTTCTTCAAGCCTTTATTCCCCCTCTCCCTCTTCAACGATTTATCTGGGGGCGACTGAGGAGCTCACAGCTAGCGAACAGACAGTAAACATTTTGTTATAGTCAGAACCATCTCTTATTACTGGTTTTTCATTAAAAAAGAAAGCCTTTTGAAGCATTCAAAGCATTTCGGCGGATGAAGATGCTTCACAATTTTCTCCCTCTCACCCTCTTTCTCTCCTCACTATACCTGAATCCTTTCTCTTTTTGATGCTGTTAAGGGAGTAATTGAGTGCAGAAAATGGCTTGGCTTATTTGGACTGAGTCTGATCCAGAAATGATTAAAGCTAAAGGGGTTTGAGGTATTCAAAGAGAGAGAATGACAGAAAGAATATGGTTAATGTTTTTTTTCACTCTTTTTTCCATTTTGTGAGGAGAGAAGGAGATTGGAGGGGTGGTCAGGCTGAGCACCGAGCAGCCAGACAGGTTGGTGTGTGAGCGGAGGAGGGAGGGAGGGGGGGGGAGGGGGGTTGTACAGAATAGCCCCTACTCATACCCCTATTAAAAGCATCTGGATTGTCAGAGATGGTAAAAAGACAGGAAATCACTGCAAGAAATGAAGCTTCTTTTACCAATTACTGAATACCGAGTGCACACCTTGGAGCTCTTTGTCCTCTGTAGCACCAGTTCCTTGTCTCTCTCCCCCTTTCTCTCTCTCTTTTTCTTTCTTCCCGCCTCTCTCTCACTCTCTCGGTCTCCCTCTCTCTCTCTCACTGGCTTACAGCTTTTGAGTCAGATGCATTAGCACCAAGGCCCGGAGAAGAGGCAGCATTTTCAAAGCCCAGTTGGACTCACTTCTAGCCTGTCGCTGTGGCTCCTTTTCAGGCTTTTATTCACAGACAGTAGGGGCAGGTCTGAAAGAGACGCCCTCAACCTCTCCACTCAAACATTTATCTCTCCCTTTTTCCCTTGCTACAGCAGAGATGATTAGCGAAGGGAGCCATTTACTGATCCACAGCGCCTTTCCATGCAGCGTGTTAAAAAATAAAAAGGGAGCACATTCGGCTTGCCTGATTAACACACACCTACACACTTGCGCACAGTCGAACACGTACTCCCAAAGACACAGCTAGTACACAAATACACAAAAATCTCTATCATTCATTTCAAAAGGCGTAGCAGTTGTATCTGTGGTTATAGATGACAGCAGTGTTTTGTTTTTGTTTTTTTAAGTATCTTTTATTTTATCAATAATTGATAAGATCTGACAGGTCATTGAGTTTGGATAGATGGGCTCTATCGTGCCCTCTCACCTCAGCCGTGACTCTAGGGACCTATAAACACCTCGCAGACTGGCTCTTCATCCCTCCTATTGACCAAGTCAGTTAATTACTTCCCAGTTAAAACAATACCAGATAGCTAATGTAGTCAGAAGAGACCATTCAGTGCCTGTGGTTGTGTGGGTTTGTAGCCTGTTCATGTGTGTAACGGCACAGCAGCACTGCTCCACAGGAGCCATCTTAACACGGTTTCACATTATGGGTTTTGTGAGGATTGTTGCTATGGATGCGGTTATGGTGATAGCCACTGGTAATGGTGTCGTTAAAGAAGATATAGCTGCCAAATTAGAGGTTCACAGAGCATATTTGCCGGGGCTATAGCTGCCTTCAGGATCCATAACGTTGTTAGTGAGTTTTCATAGACCATGCTGACGGATGCTGTCGGCTTGTTCTGGGTTTGCTCTTATCAAGACACATGAGGATATTATTATGTAAGATTACTCATTTTGGAGAGATTTAACTCAGGGTCTGTTCCTTAGCAGCCACTCTCTACATCTCAACCCCACCCCTGCTCCACACCAATCCCTTTACATCGTCCTCACCTCATCTGTCATCCCCACTAGCAGACAGCAGGGGACACTTTTCAAATCACCCAGTGTTTTGCCACGAGCACTGCTCTGATGTTAATAAGATTTTCATTTATTTGAAAATATATTACTTCATTTTAGCTCCCTGCATGAGTACAGGTATTTTTAATGGTTCAGGATTTTTGGCTTGGTGTTAATGTCAAACATCAGGAAGTTGCCAGAGTTGACAGCAAGGGTGTGTGTGGCGTGAGGCATCGCTGCTCTCTGGCAACCATTTGCAAGGTTAATGTTGTAGAAAACAACATCCATCTCCCCGCTCCCCCCACTCTCAAAACAGTTTCATTAGTCCTAGCACTCTGACCCCTCTTCTTATAGTGTTGTCACATGTGACATGCATCATATTATCAACGAGTGATGCAATCAGTAAAATTTCAATGTCCCTGCTCCTGCCAAGTTGACTAGCCTGGTGTTCACATCGTGCATATTTTAGAACACACAGCCAGATTGCATTGTATACGCTGCATGGCCCTCTCCCATTCATCCCCCGTTACCTAATAAATAAGACAGGCTGAAGGCACCGACTATCAATAATAATAACGGAGTGAGTTTAGTTTGGGACCGTATGATGAACGAAGCCTGCGTGGTTTTGTACAGCTTTGTTTGGTGTCGACACATTGACATTCAGAGTGAGTGTGTCTCAGACAAACACCTTGATTCAGAGGATTACATTAGTTAAACAAATATCCAACTGAATCAAGACCATGGAGCTCTCTCTCTTTACTCCATCAGTATGCTCTTCATATTTAAACCTTGCTGACATTAAATGATATGCGATCATCCATACATCACCCACCATTTTATAAAAAAGCTTCTTGGTTTCTCATATGTAGAGACTTTTATCTTGATAACAAAAATGACCATTTTATCTTGTTATAACTAGAGGCTTCTTCTAATTAAATTGTGGTATGCTGTTATAAAAATGCTTCTTTTGATTAATTGATTTTGTTTCAAGCTTGTGAAGAGACACATTCAATTTCTGTTATTATTGAGAATAGTAAATGGTACCACCTTGGCAACAGATACACTAAGAAGAAATTTGAATGGCATATAAACAGAGTCAGTCTGACCTCTCAGAGGTAGCATCATTTCTAACTTTAATCAGCAGAGGAAACAAAAGGTTGTAAGGATGCTATAGCCCTAGTCCTTGATTAAAGTTTGTTCTACACTAAGGATTGTTTTTGGGTCCACAAAAGAAAACTATGCTCACACTATAGAACATAGCATGACATATTTCATACATTTAAGGCAGTATCATCTCTGAAGTACTTAATAATTGTAACTATAATAACTAACTATAATAACTATAATAACGAATATTCATCATCATTCATCAACTGTATCATGCCTTATACTTTGCGTTGCAACAAAGATCTATAAAACCACTCACTGCTCAGTAAATCTCATTAACAGATTAAAAAAAACACAATAAACATCAACGTGAGAACAAAAGCACATTAGTGCAAAGATCCACACCACTCACTCTATCTATAGTCTGTAGACTACAATGTCTTTTCTTTTAGACTTTTAGATTTTGACTTTAAGTTTTTCTCTTTGCAACAAAGTATAAATGTTTCTTGTACTAACAACATACCAACGTGTCTTATTTACAAAGAAAAAAAACCTTGAGTAAATGATTGCAGGTTATGTTGACCTAACAAGACAAGTTGATTTTAAGGCAAAAATAAATCTTTCTAAAAGTGAAATGTGTAATTTATAACTTCACATATTTTGTTATAACTACAAACAAAACTCAATAAGTAATTATCGATAATAGAGCTGCAGCGTTTAGCTGATTAATCCATTAGTCGATCAACAGAAAATTTATAATTAAAATCAAAATCAATTATCATTTTAGTCTCCCTTGTCATAATAAGCTGAATATATCTTTGGGTTATGGACTGGTGGTTGGGACAAAACAAGACATTTTAGATTGCATCTTGTGTTTTGGAAAACAGTGATCAACATTTTTCCATTTTATAGAGCAATGGCTAATCGATTAATCAAGAAAATAATCAACGGATCAATCAATAATGACAATAATTGTCAATTGCAGCCCTAATCAATAAATAAAACCAATATGCACAAAGATGTGCAGACATACTGTAACTGTCCCTTTCTAGAAGTATCCATCTCTTAAAAAATCTAATTTAGAGCGAGTGGACTTCAGTGTACCACCAGCTGGTGTACACACTCTCACAATATTGATGCTGCTGTTTTCTTACTTTTCTGTGTGTCAAATGTATTTTTAAAATTTATAAAACAATGCATTGAAGGTTTCATATTCAATAAAGTTAGAGTCTGACACATTTATAAAATGACCTGTGAGTAATCAGTAAGTAAAATATGCTTGAACAAAAAAGCAATGATAAATTGCTGTGCTCATTGTGAATTCCATACTCAATTGTGGCATTTTCCAGGGTAAATGGAATTGTGCATTAAAGTCTGAATATGCCTGACTTTGGGGGAGTGATACATTTTATTTTCCCTCTTTTTTACCACAGATGTGGCCTGTGGAAGCCACAGTATTGCGGTGCTTTCAGTGAAAAGGCCATCTTTAGGACCTCTTGATCAATCTGTGACCTTTAAGTACATAGCCATCTCGTAAATAGGAGGGTGCGCTTACAGAGACTTCAAAAGCAAGGGGACCCGATAATTTCAAAATGGAGCGGTGTGGAGTGGCGCTGGTGGGGAGTCCATAAAAGCCTGCCTTGTTCTCCACACACCTCCTCTTTGCTCCACAACAGCCAGTTAGGGTAATAGCTCAAGGGAGAAAGGGGAAGAGAGGGAGAGAGAGAGAGAGTGAGACAGAGAGAGGGAGGAGGAGGGATGAAGGGACGGAGACAGAGAATAACAGGTAATTACTGGTAATCATTGTACGAGGAAGAGCTGATGATCACTACAGTATAACAGATTGTACTGTTCCCTGTTGAAAAACACTGAGGAGACCGGATGTGGTGTTGTCGGCAGGTAACGATTGGGAAATTAGTCGGTAACCTTAAACTCCCTTCGCAATCATACAGAAACTCCTTTTCCCTCTTTCTCTCTCATTGAGAAGAGTTATATAAATCTCAATATTCCACTCAGAAAGTACTGTATAAGTAGGGACTATGGGTCCTTTATTATATTACAATCTTTTTTATTTAGATTGGACATCAAGTAGAGGCAAGTAGTTGCAGTTCAACAAGGAGACAAGGTGATACAAACTAGGTGGTGATACAGTATTAGAGTGAGAGACAGAAGCACTTGGAGTTGTACCTCAGTCTTGATTTTTAAAGCTGAAATATATTCATGAAATACTTCTGTCTAATACCTGTTTAGTTAAGACAATTCAGTTCGGCTCTGATTTAAACAAAAGCACTGACTCAAATTCAAACTGTGTCCACTTGGCGATAAAAGCTCTGCAGTGAAATGGGATTTTTTTTCTAATCCATTCACTGCAGTGAGATTCCTCTGTAATTCACCTGTAGATAGCTTCAGTTTTCTGAGCCAGGCAGACCAGTAACATTGTCAGTTTTCTGCTAAAACCATGTACGTTAAACAGAGATATGCAACATTAATTAAATGAGTGCCTTTAACCATTTGGTAGAATGTGACTGAACCTTTTCCTGGAATTGATTGCAAGAAAAATAACAGTTTTTTAAAAACTCAAACAGCAGATTTTAGTCCCTAATGATAATAGATGAGAGAATTGCAATACAGCTGACATATCTCTGAAAAGTGTGAGCTCTATTAGGTCACAAAAAAATGATATTTCATGCCAAGGTGTGAAAAGTAAAGTACATTCTTCCTCACCACTAGGCCTGCATTCTTTTTTTCAAAATGTAGTTAAATATTTTGGTGACTATCTTGTAAACAAACATCTGCAATTACAATCATGAATGCGGTTGCATTGTGGCACAGGGTATCTTTTCTATTTTGATGATTTCCTACAGTGACTCTCACATTCACAGCTGCTAGAAGTGTGGACCTCTGCAGCCCCAGTGTCACTTGGAGAGTTATTGATTTTGAGCAGTGTCTTCCTTGGGTTCTGTTTGACTAGACAGTGGCCTCTGCACAGTGGAAGTCTTTAGTGGATCAATTGGGAGCACTTGCTCCACTTGTACCTGTTTGTAACTGATAAGACAACACTTCAGAGAACTGGTAATGATTAGCTGAGGATAAACATCAAATCAACATACTGGGAAGGTGTAAAAGGAAGAAAAATATGAAAAAGAATTAGACTGGGATGTTGATTTTCTATTGTTTATACAGCACAAAATAAAACTACAGTGTTATTGTGCTTAATCACAAATATTAAACCAATTAGACATTAATTTGTTTAATTACAGAGAAAGAACCACAAGCTCAAAATGTCATTATGAAAACTGTGTGAGAACCTCTGTTAAGTAGCCATGTTGTTCTTGTCACTTAACACTCATGAGATCATCGTAGTTTCATCCACATCCCATAATGGTGACACGGTGAGCCCACATCCTGAACATGTCCCAGTTGAAAAGGAACTCATGAGATCATTCAGTCTTGACCTATATGCTACAGAACCTACCGGAGATGTGCCCTGCCAGACAAGTTATATTTAAAATGGAGATACGGTAAACTTGGAGACAAGCTTTTTTTGGTTGCATTAAAAAAAACATGTTGGCCTATGTAGATATAGAATATAAAGTATATATATAAAGGAAGGGTCCATAAAATATGGATGAAGCCAGTGAGGAAGTGATGTTTGAGACAGATGCCTCTTGTGTTGACATGTGACAGCACTGACTGTTGTAATGGGAAGCCCATCACTTAAAACAGGTCAGATCAAAATATGCCGCTGGGAGTTATGCCTTCCGTCAGTGCTGCCAAACAATGCCACACCAGCGGAGGAGTAATTCTCACTCTCAGTTTGTTTTCAAAATTACAGTATCACTAGCACTTTACCCACACCCATGCGGTATCCAGTTTTTTTTAAGTCTGCCTGAGCCAATGCATAGTTTTTGTCACGGCCATTCAAAAGGAATTACCAATAACACAGCTAATAATAAAAGGCTTGTAATGGATACATAGGGGGTTTGTCATCTCGCTACAGTTTAATCTGGCCTGCAGATACTCCGACAGTGGAGGACAGGTAACGTGAGACTCAAAGATTCGCTGCATTAGTTCTGCTTAGCTAACCGTGAATGCTAATTGCAGGAAGAACAAACTGCTACTCTCCCCTCCTTTTCCTCTCTCCTCCCCTTTTGGCCAACGGTAGAGCTCACTGAGAAACACAAAGCACGTCATACAGGTCTGCCTTGAAGCAGGAACAAAGAGGGTTGTTCTGCAAGCGAGATTCAGTATGTAGAGGAAAAACAGTTGGACATACAGGCTTTGATTTCACCTCAACTTTAATGTTGTTCTCTTTAAGGCGCTATGGCAGCGTGCAGGGAGAGACTTAATGGCCTAACTCCTATCCACATAAAATGGAAATCTTCCCTTTTTAAGGCAAAGGTATCAATTACAAATCAACCATAAATACACTAAAATGTGAAATATATTTATTGGTTTTCTTCTAGGGGGCAGCTTTTGAAAACTCTGGTCCCTTGTCCCTCGTGTTATTCCCGCTCAGAGGAATCAACAAAATATTTTGATGTTTGAGAATTCAATTAATTATTGACAAAATGTCTGCTAAGTACTCCACACTCATTACTATATAGATGAGGTTCTCAAAGAAAACACATTTATAAAGTTATTTTAGTCAAAATGTAAAAGCCATAACCCCACACCAGTGATATGTGGCCAAAATGCTTCAAATGAAAACATCTTTTCCAAATCAAATATTAAATCGTGACTAAAGAGATTAGAGGGCAAATAACAATCACAAAAGTGCATAGTAGAGGGCTCCAATCTCCATTAAAAGAGTCTGCTCCATTTAGAGGAACCCAACTGTGACATGTCTTTGTGAGAAAACAAGACAATAAAAGAAAGAGGACTAAGAATAGGAGCGTTAAATCCAGGACTTATACTGATACTGATACTAATCTGTGGGCAAGGTCAAAGACCCGGTTACACACCAGGGGCTATAAAGGCTCAGAGGTGCTGGTCAGTCTGAGCCACCAAAGCTGGGATCACCCTCTGAGGTTCTGACCTGGGCAAATGAGAGGCCAATACCCTGGTGGAAACCACTATCTCCTATCAGTCTTCTATCCAGACTTCTATAGGCTACCTGCAGGGCCTCAGGCTAGAGCTATCATATAGCCACTGTACCAAGCACTCCTGTCTTTACCTTGCAGTGGAGATTTATTGTAATTAGAAGATTCCTTTACAAAAGCTTGGGATCAGCGTTTCTTCAAGGATCTCTGTGCGGTCCCATGGGGGACACCCTTTGATCCTGACCTTCGAACCCTAAGGGTTAAGCCTTCCCTTTGCAAATGAGTTTGACATGATAGACCACTTCCTAATTGGCCAATTGCTCAGTGCCTTTTCTGGGTCCTGCTGGTTTAACAAGTGTATGTTTTCCTTTCCACTCTCTAGTGTCTTACCACATCAGCACTGATGGCTTTGAAGTAAGTCTGTTTCCCCCCATATAGATTCATACGCTAAGGAAGTCTACAGGGTCATCAGGCATAGAAAAGGCTCACTTAGTAATATGCAATATGATAAGTGTATTAAGATACAAGTACTTAAAGCTTCCACTACAATCTCAGATGAAAACAGGACATCTTCCCTTGAATGTGTGAAATCTCACAACTCAATAAGGAGTCAAAAACTTCTCAAAATCACTGTTGGTTGTGTATTTGTGTGTTTTCTCTCTTTTCTCTTTTGTCTGCTCTTCCTCCTTCAGTGTGTCAGTCTGATAATTCTGAAAGCTATAATAGCTCTTAAACCATCAGAGATATTGGAGGAAAGCATTGGTGGTGTCGAGTCCCTCCCTCCAGCATGTGGTTTGTAAGTCCCCCCACTGCCCCGCACCTCCCCACTTCCATCTTTTCCCCCAATCAGATTAGTTTGCCTAATAGTGAGAGGAAAGGTTGCTGCCAGTGGGCCCTGCAGGCGTGGAAGAACAGGTGGCCAAATGGTGCTGAAATGGTTTCTCTACAATGATCTGCAAAAACGATGTGGTGGTCTGCATCCATGTTCCGCTCTTAGATCACCAACATCTGAACGTTTGTGCAATTATAGAAAATCCAAATATCCACAATTTTGCAGATGATCTGTTTTTTAATTGAATCAGTCGTCACAAACTAATTGCAGAAATGTATTTGGTCATGTGGTTCCCTCACATCTCGGCTACAGTGAGGTTACCTGCACCTGTATTGTGAGACATCTTTCAAATCTACCTGCAGACTGTTACTCAGATGGATTACCTGGTAACCTTTCCCAATGACCTCTGTAGGGTTTGTTCACCTGCAGGACCATGGGAATCTCCCCTGCTAAAATACCACCTCCTCCTCTGTACACCGAGAACGTGCCTCACCAGCCGCCTAGCACCAAGACGGATTGTTTAGAGGTGCAGAATTAGTCAGGTCAGGGAATCCTTGGCCTCTGGCTGGGCTAATTACTTTCTAATGTGACGACGATTCTTTTGAAGAGCTGTTTTCTCGCTGACCAAATCTCTTTAAAAGCATCTTGGGGGTGCAAAAGGGGCCGAGAGGGAGTGCGCTGTGGCAGGCCACACCAGGGCCAGAGGGGAAGCTCAGGTTACACCCTGCCTGCCGTGATGCATTGTTGGTGGGACGCCTAGGCTCCAATGCACCCCCACCTCCTCCTCCTCAACCACCACCACCTCCATCCTCCTCCTCTCAGTCCTTGTCCCTCCAGCTGGCCGAGAGAGGCTGCCGCAGAGCCTCGTAGAAACCCTGACACCAGTCCAGAGGATGCACTCTGCACATGAAACCTTACACTCAACTAATGGTTACAAATGTGTTTTCAAAGAAATCCCAGGTCTCCTGTATAAACCATGGACTCACACTGCTGGATGTGCATATATGTACACACACACACTCACTGCACATACACATGAGCATTGGCAGACAAAATTGGAGACAATTGGTGTTGCTGAACTAGGAGATTTAAAATGGACTATAAATCTTGAGATGTGAGGGTTTTTTTTTATTAATTCCTGTGGGAGACGAGACAGAGAAACCAATACAGCTTATATCTAAATTGTCTAATATCAGATCATTAGATTTTTACCACCACAATGACAGAACATTAACAATTTCCTACAATGATCACAAACCAAACATATCAGCAAGCTGACAGTGTTCTCTTCAAGGAATTGCCTTTAGAAATTGCAGGTGGCTTCTGGCTTTGACTGACACTTCACACGGATTTCAGCGACCTCCTGCTTTCTTTCGCTCACTCCCTCAAAGACAATGTATTCCCTTCCAGGGGAGTGATCCCTAATTAGCTGTCAGGTGATAGCGTGCTGCTTTCATTGTGCTCCCTGCTGCTGCACTGCAGGCTATGTGGTCAGCAGTCAGTCTTAGGCTGAAGTGACAGAAATGACAGATCATCTCTCTATACACCCTGCAGCTGAAAGAGACCACTTGGTCCTTACAAAGAGACCCCAACTCTCCGTATTAAAAAGAACTCAATATCAAATCTCATAACAAACAGATCACTGACCCAGCAAAGACAAGGGGATCACTTGAGAACGTCTCTGCGGTCACTCAAATAAAAAACAATAGCCAGAGATATGTTTGTCTCGCACCAATAGACGTCTGATGACTGGATTTGGACCTGAATTATTTAGTGACCCTTTGCTTTTGTCAGTTTGTTCAACGTAGGTGATTTTAATGGAGAAAAGATACTTCTTATATCACGTTCCAACATTCAGTGAATCCCAATCACATTTTTCCATATACAGTAAGTGCAAAAATATCTACCCTTTCCTGTATTTCCAAATAAATGCCAAATCTTCTACCTACACAGGATATGGCAAACAGGTCATTCCTGATATAAAAGATATGATTTCTTCCTGTCTGTCTGGTAGTTTCACTGCAGGTCTCCTCCAGACAGTTCCAGTATCCACCCAGGCAACAGAGGGACCTTGTTTGAAGGTCATGTCAGCACCGGGGCGTAAACGTTAGACCTTTTTGTGGTCAGGGTAAATGTACAAGGCCGCCCTGCGGGAGCACTCCTTCCCTCTCTTTAATCGGCATATAACAGATCCTTGTAGAGCCAAACTGTCTGCGACACATCAGCACTTAGAAATAAAAAACCCTCAGCCAACCCTGCATTGGCTGCGGTTGGACTACGGCAGCTGGATCATTTCAGAGGGAAACAGACAGGTCTGCTGTTGGAGGGGAAACAGGCTAATGGAAAATCCACTATAAGAGTTCACAGATGTTATTTTTTTTCAATTAATTTATTCATTTATATATTTCTGTATTCCCTTAGACAATAAATTGTGTACATCACTCTCTTGATTATATTTTCATGATAAAAATTAGAGAGCTGCTCTACTGGCTTTGTTGGCAGAGTGATATTGCCAAGTGTATTTTTTGACACTGTTGTTGTCTGTAAGCACCACAATAAATTGACATTGTTTGTACTGTATGATTTTTTTTTTTTACCAGTTAGGCTGTTTATGGTTTTATCTCTACAGTTTTATCTCACTGGTTTGTAACTTGTGTCTTTAAAAGTTAATGAACCATGTAAAACCACAAGAATATAGATTATTTAATATTAAATAGTAATTTTATTTATCAGTATGTACACACCAGTTATTTCAAAACTGTGGACAATTTTTTTTAATGCTCCAACCTTCAGCTGCTGTAACATTTACTGTATAGTCTGCACTGCTAACACAGAATATACAGACATTTCTCTGTCAGTGAAGCCAATCATTTGAAGGAGCCGAGAAAGCAAACTTAACCGTTCTAATGCTCCAGCCGAGAAACTTAATTTACCAATTTGCAGGAAGACAAGATGGCAGGAAACAAGCCAATTTGCCACGTGTGCAGCGCACAACAAACCCCAGCCTTGCTCCCCGGCCTCATGAGAGGTAATTATCCCTAAAAAAGAATGCCATGCTGTATTAAGATGTAGCCCCATCAAAACGAGGGAGACAGCCTCATTACAAGTAATTATGAGGGAATTAGAAACATCATTTAACTAAACGAGCAAATAATGTCCAGGATATTGAAGAAGCTGCCTGCACTTCTGCCGACTGCTGCAAGTCCCATTACAAAAATTGTAGGTCTTTAATAGAATAATGACATGCTTTATCTTGCCTGCCTCTCTCTGAGAGGGTCTTGGAGGAGAGGGAAGGGCTGAGGGAGAGAGGGTGGATGGGAAAACAACTGTTGCAGGGCTCTCTATCCTCAGTGTGGTCTCACTCTTGAGTGTGTAGCATAAGGCCTTCTAGATAATCCCCCTATTATCCTTACAAATACAAAATGGAGTGCAGAAAATTGTATCTCACATCCATTATTGTGTCAAAGGTAATGCTAATGGACTTATCTCTAGAGTAATAGCCGAGTTCTCCTCATGTACTGTAGCCTGTAATAGTTTGATGCATATTGGACAGCGAATGGCACTTCAAAACAGGCAGTTCAGGGAATCGCTGCCAAGAGTTTGGGATTTTAAGAAACAGACCTCGTAGCATCCATAGAGGCTCACACCATGGTTTCAATGCGGAATTGCGCAAGCAAAACAAACTTGGCCATCATCGTTGGAAACATCACCAGACTGTTCTATATCAAGCAAGATGCAAAATATGAGGTGGATCACAGTGTACTGAGGAATTAGCACAGATCTCCATCCTCAGCTCTGTCTCCTGCCTCCATGATAATATTTAATCTTTCACTGATAAATCCTTACTCATACATAACCACATCTTGGACAATGGGCTTGATTTCATGTGCCTAACTGAAACCTGGCATGAACCAGGGGACTACTCTGTGCTTAATGAGGCCTGCCCTCCTGGCTATTGTTACATGGAATAAGCCTGCAGCTCTGGCTGTGGTGGAAGTGGTTTAGCAATCATACAGCGGGCTGCTGAACTGAAACTCCTTTGCCAATGCCTGATCTTTTGTCTATTGACAGCTCTAAAATTTAAATTTTCATACTCCATAACAGTGTTTATCATTTACCGCCCCCCTCCCAAAACCATCATCTTTCCTTCCTGAGATATAAGTACAGGTACAAGTAGGTTCAGATGTATAGGTAGACCACTACAAAGTCCTTCTGCAGACATGTCATGCCTCAGGACCACAGACTGTCAGGACCTGTCTTAAGGAGATAGCAAAGTTCTCCACATCACATTCAGTCATCCACCAAACCTCACCTCACATTTAACTGCCCTAAAAATCACCCTTTCCTCCTCAGTCACTAACCTGGGTGTTAGGTTTGACTTTTGATAACCATATGCCATCAGTTCAAAAACCTCTTTCTACCATGTCAAAAACATCTCTAGGCTCCACCCCTCTGTAACCCTGTCAAATGCCCAAAAACTTGTCCATGCCTTTATCTCCTCAAGACTGGACTACTGCAATGTGCTCTTCACAGGGATCCCTGGGAAGGAGCATCCAGAGGCTCAAGTACATTCAGATCAGCGCTGCCAGGATGTTGATCAGAGTCCAAATACACAAACAGGTAACACCAATTTTGTTTTCATTACACTGGCTTCATGTCTCTTTCAGGATTGACTACAAAAGGACTCACATACAAATCCATCAACGGACATGTGCCTCCCTACCTACAAAAACTGATTGTACCAAAAACCTCCACCTGCACCCTCAGATCTGCCAGCAGCTTCCTCCTCCAGGCCCCCAGTACTGAGCTCCACGTCATGGGGAGTCGAGCCTTCTGCTCTGCTGTACCAGGCCTGTGGAACAGACCCCAGACTGTTTAAAAAAAAGGGGGGAGGGGGAGGCTTTTTCATCCCAAATTATTATTACTATTTTATTTATGTTATGTCTTCTGTTAGAAATACTGCAGCACTGTGAATGAAACATGGCACAATTTAAATGTATTATCAACATTATTATTATTATTATTCAACAATGAAGGATAATGCATTACACCATTAAAGAGCTGCTTGTGCTTTTCCTTGAGTAATAAAATATGTAGTCATGTTGACACTGTCAGTCATAATATCATTAGAGTTAAAGCAAATAGATTTTAAGACCAAAAAAGTTCTTCAGACACATTCAGTCCTACTTTATTTATTCTATTTGCTCAGGATTGTGAAGGTACCTGAAATCATTTCCCCAAAAACAACCAAAGCAATGGTTTTACCATAATTGTCCATATATTTGCCATTTCAGTGTGCCTGGTAGCATATTCCTCTCCTGTTAAGGAGAAGGGCTGGTGGCTGGGGGGGGGGGTGGAGTGGGGTGGGGGTGGACAAACACAATTTCCCTTCAGCTCCTTCATTTCCAGTTGATATAAAACAGAATCATGAAAAATCACTTCTGGTCCAAGCTCTCCTTTTTAACCATTAACCCATAAATACAGAAGCTGGTTAAAGCCAGCGGATGACAGGGCCTGCCTCAAAAACCTTGTTACGCTCCCCTCAAATTCATTTAGGGAGCAAACAGGTCTTGAGAGTTGTCTGGCTTAATGCATTGCGATCGCTTTTAAAACTCTTGTCTTGGGGCAGACCCGAGGCTCTGCATCTGCTTGTGGTGCTATACTTCATAACCTTCCACTCTAATATGAAGCCACACATACCCTCCTTAAATCAAATGGCAGTAAATATGTTAGGAGATAGTTGAACAGCCCTGGCTGGAATATGTATTAAAAAGAAAAAAGAAAAACTGTTTTTCAAATATTGGAAGCGAACATTATAAATAACACAAAAGTAAGTGATGGATAATGTTGTTGCAGCCTGTTTAAATTTAATGGGGTCTCTATTAAGTTAGTTTTGATCTACATCGTTTTATCTCAAGATGTAAAAGAGGCGATATCCGGAGGTTTTAGTATAATTCATTATGATCCTGTAAATATGCTCTAAAAACTATTCTGAGAATCAATTTGCGGAGCGCTCTCTGTCTTTGCCTCTCCCTCTCCACACTGTGTGTGGCCCACAGTTTCCATTACTCCCATCATAAATTATACCACACAGTGAATTACACTTGCTTTTCACCTTACCAGGCAGGTTTGATGAATCCTAAGGCACAACACATCATCTCAACAAATCTTCATCACCATGCCACTCGCTGTCTCTTTGCAGTTTAAACCACTTCAAATCATTTTCATTGCCCTGCTATTAAAATTTGTAATTCACACCTGCCATTGCAGTGATACATAGTTACATCAAACCCCTCCTCCACCCCCGCCTATCCCTCTCTTTCACTTTCTCTCTTTGGCTCCTATTCTATCTCTTGTGCTCATCGCTGCATCTCCACACACACATATCTCTCTCTCTTTGCCTGTCTTGTAAATCAAACAACCTCAGATGACAGGGCATGCAGATTTCCCACAAGTCAGTAGGGTGCAAACATCCATCCAAAAGAGCAGCGCATTGCCATCACACCTGATGACATAATGACCACTTGGAAACTAATAAACAGCTTCATTCAACCAAAGCTATTGCTCCTTTTCATAAGCGTTACGGCCCCCCATCCCTCTCTCCCTTTCTGTTCTCTCTCTCTCTCCTATCTGTCACAAATTCATCCTCCTGTACCTCACCTCTTCGCTGGTGCTGGAGCTACCCATAAATCACTGCTGTTGTCTAACTAACACTATCCATTTTCCCAGAAACACAGGCTGTTGCAGAAATTGGGTCAGGCATAATCTGCAGGGCAACAGAGCCTAGCTAGTCCTGCTTCTGCTAGGTAATGCAGCCATTAGCACACAGTGAGAGATTGGTGGGATGGGTAGAGAGGATGGGTGGAGGAGTGGGAGGGGGGTCTATTGTACTGTACATGATGTGACACCCAAGAAAAGCTGGCAAATGACATGGTTTTATCGCTCCCCATCAACCACAGGACATTTGTGAGTCTGTGTGTGTGTGTGTGTGTGTGTCTAGCCTCTGTTCAGGCTTGTGTTTGATATTTGCATGTCTTCAAATTGTAAATTGAACTTTGACAACGTGTCAGTATGCTGGTTCTTTTGAAAATGTAAACTGAATAAACAGGACGTACTAACACTCAGAATTCAAAGTATCTCTTCTCTTTTTTTTCCACAGATGAAAAAAAAAAAGGTTTGATTAATGATGACGAGAATCTTGTCCTTTGACAATATGTCTCTTTATTATAAGGTTTCCCCTTACAAGGCCTGATGCTTCAGAGCCATAAGATGCAGACTTCAAATGAGAGAAAATCCCACCCAGAGGCATGATTGGCTTGAGATGGTGTGTGTCTCTTTTCCACCCTGGAATGTGTTTTACCTGCTTCTATAGTTACCTCTGTATTACCTTTATAAGACAGACACTCAAGTTCTCTACCTTATTTACAGCAGAGCGCCGCTATAGCAATGTTTATGTATTAAAAATCTGAAAGAATGATTTAAAACTTTTTGCTTAATGAAATTTGCTTGTAGGCTTAGATGCTCAAGAATCAAACAAATATGGAAGCTGCATGGCGACTGCATTGCATCCCTACAAATGCTGCCTTTTCCTTCCGCAAATTCCAGCTTGAATTAAAACGCACCCTTTCAAGAACCTCATAATATTGTTTAATGTAATAATGGGAAGTATATGTGAGCCAACAGCAGGGTTAATTAAGGTAATTTACACTAGTGTTTTCCCACTGTTAAAGCACACATGTACATAGTTTTAAACACCTCTAATAAAACCCTTTAAAAAATTTCAAAAAAAAATTACCTTTCATTTCTGACTTTATGATAAGCTTTTAACACATTGAGATAAGCACACTGAACAATTGGAATAGAATTATGTCCCATGCATGTAATATAATTAATTTGTGTACTGTCTGTATGCTCTTCAGGATGTCAACAGTAACATTAGCCTTGTTTACAGCTGCTTTAAGTGTTTGCACATTGTGTTTAACAAAAAATAAAAAAATAACTATCAATAGTGTTGTTGTTTTTTTTTAAAATGTAAGCACACACAAAAAATGCATGAAATAAAACCAAGCAAACCCAATTTTCACTGAAATAGAAAATTTATTGAATGAGAAGGTTTTTCTTGAAGGTCTAAATTACAGAATAGAAACAACTATGTTTTTCCTGTCAGCATTAAGGGTTCGTGTCAGGTGAAATAAAATGACTGATGCTTTGCAAAATATTTGACAAACCCATTATGGTTAAAATAAAATAAAAATGGTGTGAATGCATTTCATGTGGAATCAACGTTTTCTTGGATGTGATATGAAGATATTTTATCAGTAAAGAGGAGGAGAAGAAAAATAAAATAAGTACAAAATTATTATAATTAATTATACACATGGTGTATTTTATACATATAGGGAAGCTTGATTGCTTTCTTGTGAGACGTACAGTTGCTGCATAATAATAATTTCCTCAACAAATAAAATGATACAATCAATATACAGTAGTTATGTCGAGACATTTATAGGAATGTGTTGTTTTGTAATATGTTTTTACGTGGACTGCAGTGGTGAACATACTGTAAAGTCAATCAGTACTCAATCTTGTTATACAGGTTGTATAAAGGTAGCGCTGGCAGGTTGCTCCCCGGGTAGTACAGGGGCGTTGGAAAGGCGATAGACCGGGGAACCGGAACACGCAGTAAGGAGTTATCTCTGAAAACCAGCGGCATCCCCACTAGTGTCTGTGCGGAGGCGTGGGCCATGTTGGCCGCCTCCAGTTCAGCTGAGAGCTGCCGTTTCCATTTGTTTCTCCTGTTCTGAAACCACGTCTTGACCTGAGTCTCCGTCAGCTGCAGGCTGGAGGCTAAGCAGGCCCGCTCCGAGCTGCTCAGGTACCGCTTCATGTCGAAGGTGGACTCCAGCTGGTAAACCTGACTTCGGGAGAAAACCGTGCGCGTCTTCTTCTTGGCCGAGTTGCCCTGCTTGTCCGCACCGTCTGTCTGTCTCTCCTCCGACAGAGGTGACATCTGATGGCAGGGTCTCTCCTGCTCCTCCTTGTAATCCTGCAGCAGAGGCTGCGGCAGGTGCGGCCGCCGTGCCAGCCCGTCGTTTCCAGACAGAAGTCCTTTAGCGGGACCTAGATGCCAGCAGGAGAAAGGGAGATCATGAATATCATAAACAACATATGTTTAAAGCATGCTTTTTAACCAGGCGACAGGAAACAATCATTTTACTTTTTGTTTTGTTTTACACAAACTAATCGGTTTGAGAGTTGATCGAGTGTGAACTCTGACTCGCTGAACGCTGGTGACTTTTTAAACAAACAATTCAGTAGAGTAGGCTATGCTCGGTGTACAGTATACTATTAATTAAATCCCGCTCTATTTAACGCTCAATTGACGACGTGTAATGCAGCCATTTTGGAAACATGTTTCATCAATTAGCAAGCTCAATTAAATTTGAAATGAGAGAGAAAGACAGAGGGCTAATTATTTGACCCTCCACTCTTCTGCTGCTGCAGCGGTGATAGCCTACACCAGTAACAAGTGGAGGTGGAGGAGCTGCACGCGGGTGTGACAGTCATCAACACAAGATAATCATATGTGAGCTGAAGTGCAAACAAAAACACAAAACGGCAGGCCTGGTTATTTTTATTTTCAAAAAAGAAACTAATTATTTAGACAGTAAATAAATCAGATGTGAAGTGTGGTAATGAATTAGTAAATTGGTGGGGTTGTTAAAATTATAGATATAATTATTTTTACACTACTTAGCATCACTTTTCTGAACAATAACAATAATGTTAATAATAATGTTAATAATGTCAATAATAATGACAATGATAATAATAATAATAATAGTAATAATAATAATAATAAAATATCCCTCACCTAAACATGAGAAGTTGTGCGCTTGGTGCTGGGTGCAGGGCTCGCTGTGACCCGTGTCGGAGCAAAAGCAGTCTGCTGAGTCCTCCCCGCCGCTGCACTCTTCCTCTGAGGACACAGACAGGGAGCGCCTCCGCGGCGCCGGCTGCGCCCCCTTGGAGAGCTCCTTCGTCCCGGAGCGAGGCGCATCGGACGGCGTGCCTAAAATCGACTGGATGGTAAAGCTGGAAATCGGGCCCGTCGAGCACTTGCTCCCGCTGTCTTCTGCGCTACTCATTCTCGCTTCATACCAGTATTGAAGTATTGACTGAATCTGTCTGTCCCTTGTATTCCGTTATTCTACAAGATTGGTGCGTAAAAAAATACGAACACGTCTTTTGTCCTCCTTTTTCCCCCCTGTAGCCAGTTTAATTGTGGAGTTTTACATTGGAGGAGTTGAAGGTGTTTTTTCTAGAGCTCGGGGAACATGAGTGTATTCCTGGTCCTCCTCCTCACGCTCTGGATCAGAGGCAGCAAGGCTGCGTTGCCTCATTTGCATGTAGGTAAGCTCCTCCTGGGCCAATCGCAGCCTCCAACATAAACCCGGAAATTTCAAACTGCTGTCAACGTTTTGGGGATGGGATGAGAGCGACACAGCCGAAAAGCAGCAGGAGTGCTCATTCCTGCATTCAGTTGTGCTTATAACATTTAAATCATTACGGCCTGTATAACTAAAAACACGTCAGATGAAACCTCTACTTTTTATTTTATTTTTTGATACGAGTTCCCTAAAATGCAATATGGGTTGTATAAAGTATTTCAAATTAAACGAGAGGCTGTGTCCATTATTCAACACTATTAAGGACTAATATGGTTATGAAAAAAGAATAATTGTGCTAAGAATTAACATTTATTAATCTTGAAAATCAATTTTGTGGCTTGAATGTTCCACACTGACATCGTTTTTTTAAAAGTCTGGTGTGACACGTGACACATTATTACTATTATCTCACCTTAACCAGAGAAAGGCTCACTCAGCTGAGCATGTCATGTTTTTTCTATTATCCTATGCATGTTAAATTGGTCGGGTGACGGTAAAAACGCGCACAGCTTTGGAACTAATACAGAGACCTAACTCATTTTTTCTGAAAATAATAAACTCATTCCGCGTCCATTATATGCGATTAAGAATTAATTTGATCATTACTGAGCTAATCTGCCTCGTGATGACCGCGCGTGGAGTGGAGGCCGGCTAATTGATTGACTAATTGATTGGAGTTGGTGGGGGGGCTGAGGCGCCCGAGTGTATGTGTGTGTTTGAGAAGGGGGGGGGCGCTTCCCACCCCCACCCTCCTCCCAACTTCACCACCCATGCTCTCTACGTGTGTGTGTGTGTGTGTGTGTGTGTGTGTGTGTGTGTGTGTGTGTGTGTGTCCTCTGGTTGTGTCTGGCTGCGGGACAGCTGCGGGGCTTGAGCTGGCGTTTCGGGCACATTATCCCTCCTCTTTTACTGCTTTGTAAGGGAGCCCCAGACACATTACAAATGGTCAGCTTTAATCATCATGTCAGCGCCATTCCCGGTAGCTACACAACCGGCATTTGGTATTAAGACAGGCTGGAAACGGGAGAAGACGGTGGACGATGATGCTGACAGCAGATTTTGTCGTCATCCTATTATCATCATCATCGTCGTCATCATCGTCATCATAGCAGCCAGACTGAAGCATCTGGATCCACGCGTAAATACCGTCAACTGGCAAGGCCAGCAGCTGCTAAACGATCTTAACAAAACGCTTACGCAGGGGAGGCTTTACTGAGAGGGGGGGGCAAATATATGAGGGCAATCAGGGTGGATGCTGGATTTATGGTGGTTACACATAAGGCGTGAAATCTGCAATGACAGTTAAATGGGTTTATTTTATATGCCGCTCTTTTCAAACAAAGACCTTTGTCAGTACAGCCGCCTACATCACTTTCAGACGACTTTTGCAAAGTGAGATTAGTTCATCATAGAGATAGTGGACATAACAGGCTGCTGAGAATGAACTGGAGGCTACACGTTGTTGTTTTTTTTATGTCCGAGTTGGCGTTTATATGGGCCCGGTCGTACAGGCCGAGTTTGGCAGTGTGGTTGCCTCTATTAGTATGGAAATGTTCATCCTCGACCCATGTTTTCACCGAGGCCTGCACGACAAAGGCCCCAAACAGCAAGCAGCGGCCCTAAATTCGTGCTCTATCACAATGATAGGTGGTGTATGGCCGCCCTACCGCAATAACAGAACAAGATCTTTACCAGGAGAGAAAGGTCTGAGAGAGACAGATGAAGTTATGAGGCGCTTTGATCTGGGAATCAAGCTTCGATAAATATTAAACAAAGACCCTTTACACGTGTGTATTATGATATATGGCGTGTCCAACTCTAGAATAAGGAAATTACCAGAGAAAATGATATCAATAAATTTTCTAAGTATAAACGTTGATTATGTTTCGATTTTCATTCAAGAAAGCGGGGCCTGCTCTTTTTTCAGGAGGCGGTTGGTGTGCGTCCCCGTGCGCGCTTGTGTCTGTGCGCGTGAGAGAGAGAGAGAGAGAGAGAGAGAGAGAGAGAGAGAGAGAGAGAGAGAGAGAGAGAGAGAGAGAGTTGTAAACGCAAGCAGAGCGCCTGAGCCCTGGAGGTGTACAATTTATGTAATCTGAGTGTGGAAATGAACTGGGTAATTTATTGGAAAACACAAAGTCAGGAAGATTGGATCAGTACAGCCTATCCAAGGGCTCCTATCCATCAAGTTCCAATTAACAACCTAACCATTGAGTTTTAATGGCTTTCCAATCTACTGCCCTGATAGACTCATCAATTCCTCGGGGAGAAATTAAGAAAATCGACCGCCCCTCGGCGTTTCAGTGTCATTCTTCACAGCAACTATATGTCAAATTAAAAACACAATTAAAATTTAAACTGTTCCAATCAGACGGTGCCCCGCAACCTATGTTTCACTTAATAGAACTTTGATGAAAATCTGATGCTCGCATTCAATCAGGAAAGCAAATTGGACGGATTTAAAACAAGATTTCCTCTTCCAGAAGTGTCAAAAGAGTTGTTAAAAAGCATGAGTCCTGACGCGTCACACCGGGTACACTAGGTGCTCAGACCACTTCCGTTTGGCCTCTGATTATGACAATATACTAATTTAAATTCTTTATTTTTACCAAGGCTTATATTTGGATCCATTTGCTGACGCACAGAGCCAACGTGTGAAAGGTGTGTTTGATCTGCAACTTTTTCTTCACACACATTCACTGCCACGTTTTTTGCCCAAGGGAGCCAAAGGAGGATGGTTGTTTGATGTGGTGTAAGAAAAAAAGAAAAGAAAAGAAAAAAGGAAACTGGAAACTAATTATATGTGATGGTGTAAAATATATATATTTTAATCTAATCTCTTACTGATCAATTAAAATATAACTGTAATCACGTGATGTCTGTCTTGGCAGGGCACCGTCTGCCAATCCCTCATGGATCTCAGGGGAGGGGGTTCTAACCCTGCCAGAAATGCTTCATAACAGAATCCCTTTTGATGCTGTAAATAAATGCTTTAATCTCCGCAAGCAGACTTTAAGTCCTTGTATAACTTGAATTGTCCCGCACACGTGTGAGCAGATGCCAGCTTTTGCAGAAAAGAGGCTATAGCGTTACGCAAGGTGGTCGAGGCCACTTGTGTGTTTCCAAACTAGCACTAAAACCGTTGATATGGCTAGAAATTACCCATTCAGCTCTCCATTTAAATGTAATACACTGAGCGCGGTACCCGGTCACGTCCGTTTGCCCCCGTTCTTGCAAATGTAGGCTACTTTATCTGATTTTGCCCCCGCTCCCTATTCTCCTTTACATAAAGATGTAGCACAAATGGAAATTATCGAGTGGTAATTTTTTCAATTTATGCGCGCAAATCAAGGTCATAAGCTGAGCCGAAGCGGCCTGTGAACGTTGCTCTTACTTGTCGCAATGTGCTGCAGACGTTTACGGATCGATATGTGCCAGAGGAATAATACCATACCAATCTATTAATTTGCAGTAATGGGGCCGTGTTGAGTGTGCATGGTAGGTACACGTCAATACTTGGGTGATCTGACGATATTTGAATGAACCCTTTGTCTCTTGATGAGGTCATCATATGGGGTTTATAGATGACTGATTCATTTCCAATAACTATATCAAGCCTACAGATGAAAGCAGAAAACGGCCTTTGAGGTTCCTGAGAAATACTCGTGCCTCATAGCAGATCCATTCAGGGTTTTAACAGCAACGCATTTATTCATGGTAGTAATAATTTAAATCCAAGTGCAATATTTTGTATTTGCGTATACCGCAGGTGAGTGAACCTGCAGAGTCTGCGAGTCAAACACACTCTGAGTGTACTATTGAACCAGGCTTTATTAAGTGTTGGTGTTTTAATTAAAGGGAGCATGCAGAAGCAGCTTGTATAGATTCTCTGCAGATGTCTACAAGTGTCCACCTGGACACGGTCACCTGTTTACAGTCTGCAGGTGGATTGTTATCAAGTGCAAAGATCCGTTAAACTCTTTGTTGATTAGCAATTAATTAATTAATCATAATTGTGCGATTAACTGACAATAGGCTATAGAAATAATTAATACATTATTGCTTCTTTTTTTTTTTTTTTTAAAGCTGCGCCGAGTTCAACAGAGGCTGTTAACTTATTTTCCTCAGTCTCCTCCTCTTGGATCTGCATTGCTCCCCCCGACAATTTACCCATTTCTGTCTGGGGGAAGGAGGAGAGGGACAGTATACAGTACATAGAATATAGTATAGATTATAGTGACGGTAAAAAAAAAAAAAAAAAAAAAAAAAAAAAAAAAAAAAGTCATCCTTAAACTTGTCCTGTTATTATCTTGAAAATTGAAATGTGATCCTGATTTTTTTTCCCCCTCCATAATATTAAGCAAGATCATTACCATGAGATGGAGTAGCCCCAAATATTTTTAGTGCAATTGCATTAATTTCCATTCATCTTTTCAGATCACGCTGCAGCTTGAATCAAAGTGGAAGACAATTAAAAGTTATCATATTCGCTCAGAGGTTGTTTCCTTGTTCATGAGAAAATGCCGAAGCAGGTTACTTTGCATAAACACCGACAGCATTCTTTGTTTTTTATTATTTCCTGACTTTGAACTTATTTGCTTAAATTAGGCTACATACACACATATAAGCATGTCTTCAATGAGACAGTCGCATCAAGTGTCCAGTGACACTTGTAGGATTATGTGTTACAAAGTACCAGTTTATTAGTCTATCTCCAGTTTCAAATGTTACACCCTTTAAAAAAAAGTATTTCTCAAAACAAGCTGTTCATTTAGGCTTTCACTCAAGGATAAGAGTATGGTTATTTTCACTACATTTATCTTTTTGTTTGTTATCCAATTTAATTGTATTAAAAGTATTTTCAATGTGCTAAAGTATCAAAAATAAAGCAGCCAAACTGAGGGCTTATATCACCAAACAAATTGGCAATATTTGTCATGGATCTTTCCATACAGAGAGAGAGAGAGAGGGAGAGAGGGATAGAGAGAGAGGGAGGGGGGGGGGGGGGTTAAAAGACAGCAGCTCATACTCAGAGGGAGTAATGTCCTCCTCTGAATACATTACTGATAATTTTGGCAAGATGGTGGCAATTACGCATCTAATTGACCGAGCCACTTTTTATGTAAAATAACGTTTTTAAAGTGCATAACAGTAAGATGATTACAGAAACCCACCTGCACAAGCTCCAAGTGTGTGTGTGTGTGTGTGTTTTTTTTTTTTATCAGTCAATACATGAAGACTGTGTAAAAAAAAAAAAAAAAAAAAAGAAGGAATAAAATACTGTTGTAGTGACAAAAAAATGAAATGTGATGATTCAATTTGTATTTTCACCTCCTCTGTGTTCATCGGGAATACAGTGGGAATGATAAACATCTGGAATACAGATCACACGATGCCGCTTCCTAAAAATGTAAGGAATATTCTCCATTTATTTCACAACATGATTCAGCAATACAATATCAAAACCTTGTTTTTTTCTGTACAAAGAGGCCGCAAGTGGCAGCTCCTCCCCCCGCTCCTCATTAAATATATACATTTACATATTTTGTACACCAGTGTAGTCGATATTTTAGTAGATGAAGTGACAGTGGAGCTCACACTTGTGCTTGAAGGACGTGTCCGTGTGGAGGGAGCAGGACTGAGAATCACTAAAACTAAACAGAAAGCTACATGGCTATTTTTTTTCTTTGTTTTTTTTCTTTTTTCTTCTTCTTCTTTTTTTTTTTTTTTTTTTTTTTTTTTTTTTTACAGTTGAGAGTGTCTTGATTGTCCCCCGTCAAGCGCTTTAAAAAAACAAAAACAAAAAAAAAAAAGGTAAATATTACTAAACAAAACAAAACAAAAAAAGCCTGATGAATTATCCACCGTGGATGACAACACATGGATTCATTCACTCACAGCACACCGTCAGTGTATTGCACATAATCGTTTTATCAGTTCTGGAAATGTAAATTAAGCCAAATAATTGTCAGATGGTAGACGGGCCCGCGCCTTTAGGCCGTCAATTTTTGTAAACAAGGTTAAAAAAAAGGTAAATTATACAACATTGTCCTGCCATCAACAGTCATGGTGTAAAACTAGTGGAAAATAAAAACATTAAAACCCTCATCAGGCAGTAGAAGCAGGTGGACTCCTGAGGTGATAATTACAGATATAATAATAATAATAATAATAATAATAATTTGTAATTGTCGGATCACGTGTAAACTGCACCCATATGGAAAATGACACAGGACATTTGCCAAAAATTGGTCCATGTAGGCCTGACAGTGTGTCTCTTTTCTTTTCTTTGTTTCTTCATTTAGTCAGTTGTACAAAAATATTAGGCTTAGTCTTTTTTTGTTGTTGAACTTTTCGCATTAGTTGATTTTGGAAATAGACACCAACTTGTGCCGCAGTTAATTTCAAACGGGTCTGAGCAGCGGCACTGATGTGACGATGGGGTGGGAGTAGTAGACGCCGGGGTGAGGGAAGGTGAGCAGCGGCTGGCTCACGGGCACGTTGGCAGCGGTGCCCCCGCTCTCTGAGGCCGAGTTTTCGTGGTAAAGGATGGGCACTCGGACTATCCTCTGCGCTGCGGCGTGGCTGAGGTTGGCGGCCTCCAGCTCCGCGGCCAGCTGCCTTTTCCACTTGTTCCTCCTGTTCTGAAACCAGATCTTCACCTGAGTCTCCGTCAGGTGCAGGGACGCGGCCAGGCCGGCCCGCTCCGAGCTGCTCAGGTATCGTTTCATGTCGAAGGTGGACTCCAGCTGGAACACCTGGCTCCGGGAGAAAACCGTGCGCGTCTTCTTCTTGCGACACGGCTTCTTGTCATCGTCCATCTTCTTCCACTCCCCCAGCTCGTCTTTTTTGGCTTCTTCCGTGTCGCTCTCCTCCAGGATTATCTCATCGCCGCTTTTGTTGTTGTTGTGCTCATCGTCCTCGTCGTCGTCTTTGGCGTCCGGCTCGGATTTGAGTACCAGGTCCGGTGAGTCTCTGTCCGTGCCCGAGGTTGGAGAGGAGTCTCTGGCTCCTGGTTTCTCGATGACTGGAATGGGGGACATATGATGATGTGGTTATTAACAGTGAGGCCTGATGGTGTCTGACTTTCTTTTTCTTTTTAACAACAGCCTGTTGATTCTGGACAGCATGCGGGCTTTGGGAAAACACCCCCACACCACATCTAATTTACAGCACCGTGTTCACAAACAGGCCTATTCAGATTATCACCTCTCATCTTGTTAAAAAATAACCCAAATAAACTATCCAGTACAAACTATCCAGTAACTGTGTGCTTGTTTAAGCCTAGCTGTCGTTTTTATACGGTCATATAACCTCTCTGTGTAAACAAGTAGGCAAAAAACCCTTTGACTTTGCATGAAGGCACGATAGTGTCGTCCATATCAGGGTGTTTTGAATCCCATGTGAATAAATCACAGAAACTGGCAGGTAAAGAGCCTGTCAGTGGCCAAACCTCCGGGGTGAAATGTTCACAGTGAGCGCCAACAGACAAATCAAAAGCACGCCGCGCATCGTCACCCTCATCCGATGATTTGACGATGTCTACTTCATTTTATGCACAGTGTCACTTTATTGATCTATTATCCTATATCACTGCTTGCATGGCGTAACAAAATAGTCCTGAATACAGGACAAGGCGTCAGTTTACTCAGTGGCAAAGACAACCAACGTAATATTATTTCTCATTAAAAAGATCTAAGGACGTTCAATCACAATATTAGACACGTGCACATGGTCGTGAAAAATGTGTTTGTCATTAAAAAATAAATTATTTCCTGTAACATTTGCCTCTGTTTTAATGCAGAAAAATAAACTCCAAAGTCGACATGAAACTCAAAAGGTTAAAATGACTTGTGCTTACCTTCAGTTCTGTGTAGGTGGGCGGATGAGCTGAGGGCGTAGGGGTACCACCACGCCGAGGTGCGCTCCAAGTAGTGAGCCGGAAGACTGAACCTCTGTGCGGGCAGGTCAAAGCGTGGAAAGTTGAATTCCCCGACCTGGGAAAGGGAAAGTCCTCCCTCTAAGGCCATCTTAGTGGCAGCCAGCACTGGTTTGGGTTTGGACGGTTTGCTATCACAGTTTAGCAGGTTCTTAATGAAGAAAGGAGAGTCCTTTGCCGAAGCACACGTCTCTTGCGTTGTCTCTGGCATCGCTGTGGCTGTGGTCTGAACGCAAAGGACCACGGAAGCAAGAAATCAAAAAGAAAAAAAAAAGAAAAAACGGCAAAACTGACTTACAGACTGTTTGTTATCCTGGCTGCGATGACTCCCTGTTTTATTCTTCTCGACGGGTTTTAACGCGGAGACACGATTTCACACCCGGAGAGCGCGTCAAAAACAGACGTCCTTCTAAGGCTAGAAAAATAATAAAATAAAGATGTTTGAGCGGTAAAAACAGGTACAAACACGGAGATGTCTCATCCCGGGCTCTTTCGTCAAAACGCAAACTGTGTCCACCGTGTCAGTCAGTCTGGCGTCTGATGCTAATGATGAAATAAAAATGTCATCCAAGTTAAATGCAGAAAGTATAGGCGATTGGGCATGTACAATGGCAAATGGGATTAAGGGAGAGACGGTGAGGAGAGAGAGAGAGAGAGAGAGAGAGAGAGAGAGAGAGAGAGAGAGAGTCCTCCCCTCTCTGGCTGCAGGCTGTGTGCGCTCGCTCCGTTATTGGTCTCATACAGTCCAATTAGGCAGAAAATGAACACAGGGGCTGTTAGCGCCAAAAAGAAAGGTTTGGGATAAACGCCTCAACACACAACTCACATTACAGTCATACACATATCTAGTTCATTAGTTTACTCATAATTCAGTGGTTGTTTTTTACATTTGGCCTAGTGATACATTTTTGAAGCTCCAGGAGTTTAGTTGTTGTATGTTTTAATTTTGTCTTATTTATCAATATAAATGTATTTAACTTCTAACTTCTACAAAGTATATGTGGTTCAAAGAAATAGGAAAATAATAATCCAGTTTAACAGGCCTATTTTAAGATTGCATTGTGTGATGCATTTGTGTCCGTCAAATAGATTCAGTTTAATTTAAAATAAAATAAAAATTAAGTAAATGATCTAAAAGTGTGTGTATGTATGTATGTGTGTGATTAACAAATCGGCCATAGCACCAATCCAACAGCACGTATACCAGATTAAATACCCCACAACTCATTAACTAATATTAATAGTAATTCTTATTTATGCAGAATCGTTCAAATTTTGTACCCCATCGCCAAGAGTGTAGTGATCATTGTAATCGTCAAATTAACTTCAAACTATTGCTTATCAGACTCTCAGACACTATATGAAAAAAGGCCTGAGATCAGGCTGCAGCTACTCAACGTGTCACCAATAGGCGATTAGATTCATATTTCTAATTCATTGATTTTCAGCGAGGGCCACTTCCACAATGTCTGCGGGTCGCACAGTCACTTATCCTCCCTAATCGATTTGGTTAATTCCTCCCTCAGATTGCACTCTTTGTAAATGTGCTATGTGTATTCGCTCATTGATATTAATTGACTTGTTAAAAAAGCAGCCCGGTTGGGTGGATGGTGGTAGATGAACGGGGAGACAGCGTCCTCTGTGGGCAGTGCGGATGAAATGCAAGAATGCACGCATGTGTGGAAAAAAAGTGAGAGAGAGAGAGAGAGAGAGAGAGAGAGAGAGAGAGAGAGAGAGAGAGAGAGAGAGAGAGAGAGAGAGAGAGAGGGGAAAAAAGAGAAAGAAAGAAAGTAAGTGTGTGTGTGTGTGTGTGTGTGTGTGTGTGTGTGTGTGTGTGTGTGTTAGGATAAGTCACCATGCTGGGAATCAATGCAAGTAAATAAATTATCCACCAAAGTGACAAAAAAGTCCAAAAATAGGGCAAATTTCCTCCCTTTACCCTAAAATGTGATTACAATGTGACCTAACTGAGAAACTCATTGAATTATATGAATTATGATCACCATCATCTGTTCCCTGAAGACATACATTAGCCATGTGATATGCAGACATAATGAGGGGTGTCAGTGACGAGGTAAAGGTTGTACTGCGGTGCCTTTTTCCATCATCTTGAGAGTTCCTATATGCAGCGGTATGTCCATGTGTTAGTAAAACACGTGTCATTCATTTAGTGTGCGGCTCAAATGGAGATATCCTGTTACTGTGATGTAATTACCATCTTTCCTTACATAGTCACCATGACAGGTCATTTTATGGCACACTCAAAACATGAATATTTGGTTGGGATTAGATAGTTTGTGAATAAGGACAGTTTGAATTTAAATCTCAGTCATTTTATTTTCTATTATTTTATAGTGATAGTGTATCAGGTCCCAGTTATGTTCATATCCATAAAACCATTTCTATTCACACTACACATTGCCTAACATACAGTAGTCAACATAGCAAACAAGAAACCTTGAACAAAATAGTTATTATTATTAAAATGCTTAAAATAACTTACAACTTCTACACAATTTACCCAACTTATACCAAATTAATAGGGCAGACTATTTGTCAGTAAAGTAGCAGAGAGATTTGTGATTCACTGACATCACACCATCCGTCTTCCTTGACAAAATACATTTTCTTGGTGTCAAAATTAAAAATACAGTTGTCTGAGATGCTTGTAAATAATTCCAGTGGTTTAAATTTAAGTTATGGATGTGTCACAATATTTCAGAAAGATGAAGGTTCAGGTGGAGGATGTCAGAAATGAATGATGGCTGGTGAACATCTGTGTAACCAAAATGGTGCAAATAGAACAGTGCAGATATATATTACTTGTCTCTCTATATTATTATTTTAACAACTGAGTAAAAGAGACTCATGTTTTTGAAGGGCAGATGCAAGTCTACATCAATATTTACTCCATATTTAATACTTTACTACAAGACTTCTTACTGTGGCTGATGGCAATCCAACTCATACTTCACTGAGGATAAAAAGAACCAAACAGATGCTATGCCTGAAAATAAACTGCACAAACTAAGATCCTGCAGTCTGCACCATAGAAAATACAGTTCATATTATGCATTGATTAGAAAAATGCAGTAGACATTGCCCAAAGGCCATATTGGCCTTCTGAATGCTCCATAAGTCTATTTTTGTTGCTCCTCGGGTAGGTTACTATGACTTTTATATTATTTATTTCAAAGCGCCCAGATATTGATTATTTCACAAGGAAAAATGACAAATGGCAGGAGGGAATGACACGGTCAGCAGGTTCTATTAGAGAAATGATAGTGTTGCTCGTGGTTTGTTAAAAGGTCCAGTTTAGATACTTTATAGGTTTACATCCATCATCATCTAATGACCTATTTGATGAAAAACACGCGCTCTGGTGACAACGGCCCTGTGCAGCCAACTTCGCTTTGTAATTGCTCCCATATTAAATATAGATTTTTGTTTTGATATCTTGTGAGAATTCCTTTCTGTGGGTCAGAGCTGTGATGGCATGGAAGCAACGGCAAAAGCTCAGGGAGAGAAAACTGGAGGGGAAAAAATTGAGAAAAATAGGTAGGTATGAGATGTCGATGGTGGAACTGTGATTTTTGAGTTCTGAGCAGTGGCGGAGGGAGTATTCAGATCCTATACTTGTAATGTAAAAGCTGCAATACTGCATTCTAAAAATACTCCATTATGAGTATGACCATTGAAAATGTCACTTAAGTAAAAGTAGAGGACTATTATTGGTAAGAAGCATACTCATAATCACCGTTATTGTTGATCTATTAATGTGTTGTAGTTGGTTGCTTTTCTGTAGCTACAAAAATGCCCCATATTTTATAAATGGTTGGTATTTAAATGTAAAAACCTAATCTTCAATATTACTAGCAGCTACAGTCGTCAGATAGATGTAGTGGAGTAAACAGTACAATGTGTTGTGAAGTCAATCTATCAAGGAACGGTACTTGAGTAAATGTTACTTTCCATTACTGGCTCTGATGTTGTGAGTCTTTATACCAATTTAGAAATTGGTAAAAGCTAATAATTAGGGTTTATTTGAATCATTTAAAAAAGGATCACATTCTGCTGTATCATCTCACCTTTGTCATTACATATCTACACACAATCTAATAATGAACAATGACTGTGGCTTATGTAAACATGGATTAAGCTGATCAAACACTATCCATGCATTTAAGCTTTTCCAAACATGTTTTCAATTGGAATGAGGATTTGAAACAGGAACTTTGCACACAGTCCTGTTGCACAACAAGATCTTAGCGTCAAACTGCATCAACAACAGATACTGTAGCAGCATTCATCACTGAAAGCTGTCCACCTCTGTGTCCTTCCTGGACTTTTAACTGGGCACTCCTGTTGGAACGAGCCATTAAACCGGCGAAGGCCACACTGAGATTGCTTAGATTTAAGTATTGCATTTAACTTGTAAAGGAATTGGTGGCCCTCCACTGACCCGGCAAGCTTTAATTGGGATTGTGCAGGTATTGATTGTAAGTGGCCAGGTGAATCTTGAATTACAGCGTGATTGGCTTTTATTCGGCACTGTGCACCAGCCAGTCGAAGGAGCTCAATGTCATTCGGGCTGGAGCACTTCAGTGGCCACTTGACTACAGTGAATCTTGTTACTTCCTGTGTAAACAGGAAACAACATGTATTTAAGATGAGGATGACAGCTCTTCTGGCAAATGTAACACAAGGCTGTGATTTTCCAGATAAATGTGTGATCACTCCCTTTCAGAAATATCCTGAAAACATGAGTATATGAGTAAATGTGAGCACATAGAGGGTGAATACTCATTTTTATCTCTCCTGCTATCATTTTATCTACATTTTATCACTCCTTCTTCCCTTTTATTGTTTCTCAGCAGAGATGATGACCTCTGTAGGGTTTGGATGGAAACAGTCACAGGAGCAATGTAGCCTTTTTTCTCTATTACGAGCAGCTTCTTCCGAGCCCTGCAGGCACCCAGCCTCAATATCCACCTTCTGTATCTCCAAAAATCTTCCCTGGATTGTCGGTGAGTCTGGGCTTTTTACCCAGCCTGCCTGTATGTGTCATTACAACTCGGTAATCTGGAGAGGGCAACAGAAAAGTTCTCATCAGTGTCAGCCTGAGATATAGATATGGGCTGGGTAACAAATGGCCAAATGCACAGGCAGCAGAGCAGACCATCAATAAAGCAATTTCTTGTGTCATAACAGCCGCGCTTTTCCTAAAGCCAACCTTTCAAAACTTTTCCCTCTGCAAATCGCTGCAGCCCCACCATTAGAGTCCTGCCTTGTGAATTTAATGGATTCCGTACAAATAATATTCCACCATAATGGAAAAGGTTGAAGTCACTGAAGACAGATGAAGTCATAAACACGTATAATTGAGAATCAAAGACCGATAAATTTTAAACTGCTATCCATTTTCTCTTTTTAGATGATGATCTATGTCACTGCGGCTGCAGGAAAATGGAAGAGATTATGGGGGAAAATTATAACAATAAATTTTCTAAACATACACCTTGATTATGCTTCGATTTTTTGGAGGGGTGGGGGTGGGGGGATGGAAGGGTAGGGGGGTGGGGGGTAGAAAGAAGGCTGGGATTGCTAAAAGCTTGCTGGCTAAATGGCACCATAAAATAGGTTCCCTGCTCTTTTGCCTGCAGAGCGTAGGCATGCCTGGAGGTGTGATCCCCCCCTCCCTCCCTCCCTCCCTGTAAATGGGGGAAATGAATTGTGTAATTTATTGCAAACGTGCACACAGTGAGATTAGATCAGCATATCCCATCAAAGGAACAACAATCAATCAGCCTCTAGTTAACAGCTTGAAACACATAAACCAGGGCACCTAATGGCTTTCCAATTTAACAGATTGATAGACTTATCCGGTCCTAAGGGATGAATTAAGAAAACCGGGTACTTTCACACAGGCACTGGCACTTTTGACAGGACCTTTCCCCCCCTCTAGCTGCCATCTTTACTCCTGAATATAGAGATAAGGTTAACCTGAAAATAAAGAGAAAGTTGGTTTTCCCTCTTTCCTTTTTTCTTCTTCTCCCTCTTTCTGTTTGAGAAAGCACTCCACAGCTGATTTGTTATTCAGATGAGGCAGGAGTGGAAGTGTGTCAGATGTGGAGAATGGGCTCATTTTAATGACCTGATTATCGCGGGTCATTTGGAACTGTGAAATCAAGGGAGCTATTCAAAGCCGCTTAACAATATCTAAATGTGACCAGGGCGACCCATTCAACCGAGGATGTAGTTGGGGTTTTTTTAAGAAGAAAAGAGTTTGTTTGTTTTATATCACTTTAATCACATCATTGATTTATGTAAACTCACCAGTAACAAATATTTAAGAAATAGTTCATCACTTTGGTAAGTACACTTTGTTGCTTTCTTGTGCACATTTACATGAGAAGAATGATAGGCTGCTGGTCCTATCTCTGTACACCAAATATGTTGCTGGAGCAGTTGGTAAGCTTAGCTTAGCACAAAGACATGAAACAGTGGGAAACAGATAACATGGCACCTCTATGGAACTTATCCCTCTTGAAGCAACACGCTTTTTAAATTATTTAATATTTGGAACCCCTTTCTAGACTATATTAGAGAAGATGGGGCCTAGGCTTTACAGAGGCGTTTAAATAGTTTAGCTTGGTCTGAAATAACTGGGTACAGTGACTCTTAATTGGCCATTACTTTGACATTATCCCCATTGATTCTTATTTATTATACAGTATATTATTAATTTATTATTACAGTATTATATATTTACCTTCTGCCTCTTTGTGATGTTTATGTGTTTTATGTTTTGTTTCCATATTCACTCTCTTTTTATCTAAGTATTTATATATTTCATTTCATCTCTATTTTATTTTTATTTTTTTGGGGGGGGTGGGTTATTTATCTTTTTTACACACACTTATTGATCTGTCTTTTGGTGTCCTGATGTTTGTGGAGAGAAAGTTCTTGTTCTGTCTCTGTTCTTAAACTTCAAAATCAATACAACTGTCATGAACCAACACTTTATATCTTTTTTGTTTGTGTAAAAATATTAATTTATCATATTAAGGAGGACTTTATGTTGGCTGGGACCAGTAACTAGGCAACCGTCGGAGAATTTATTGTTTACTTTACTGTTAATGCTCCAGGCCGAGAGATAGTTTGGCACAAGACTGAGGAAATGATGTATGTCATTTTAAACTTCAGTTTTGGTACACGTTCAACAAACAAGATATAACATGTTGATCCGCAAGTTTTACAGCTACTGTACAACAGAGTGGTATTAATCTTCTCATCCAACTGCCAGCAGAAAAGTGAAAAAGCATATGTCCCCAAAATGAACTAATGAACACTTTTTATGCAATCTGTTTTGGGAGATGCAGTGTGCTGTGTGTAAATGTCACAATATCCCGAGTCATTGTTGTCACTGACCGAATCAGTAGCTTTTAGCAGTGGAGCTCACCTGTGACTGAAAAGCACTGTTGTGAGATACATGATGTTACAGCCTGGTTAAAAGTTTACTGAAAAGACTGCAAAAACCACATTAATAATTATGATGTGATAACTCTGTGGCTGACAGGTGGCTGCTGAGCTATTAACCTTATAAACAGCTCTTGCATAGGCTGCCACAGCTTCAACAGGCAACTGACTGAACATACTAATCATCTGAGGATGGTCGGTAACAGTGCAGAACGACACAGTGTTATGAATGATGATGTGTTTGCTCATAGGTTAAAAAAGCAAACAGACTATGAATCTCTGAACTGAAACAATTTACTTTCCTGCCTCTACAGTCTTCAAAAGAGTTTCAAAGAAACACATTCGAATAAGGTTAACTAACAGAACTGTCCTCTAGAGCAGAGGTGGTCAAAACGGCATCCAGGAACCCCCAAGGGTCTTTGGAAGGAATCCAGGGGGTCCCAAGCAAAGAGGGAAATAATTTGTTTTCACTATAATTCCATTCATAAGTGACATAATGACAATGTATGACTATTTTGGTCATAGGTTTCAAACATTTTCTGTAACAAAACATCTAAAAGCAAAAAAAATGTTGAGATCCTGGGACAAAATCTTTCCTTGACATGAAAAGGTTTAAGAAGTCCTGCTTTAAAGAGTTTGGCTATGAACCCAGAGCCTTGACCCAGAGAACTGGTAAAGGATCCTCGGTGTCACTATATTATCTTGTCCACATCCAAGGAGTCAGCCGATCTCTCTGTGCCACTGCATTATTAAAGAGCTGTTGCTATCAAGGATGTGATCTTGAGAGGGATGAGAAAGTGTTACCCTAGACCCCCGCGAGCAGACCAGAACCAACTCGAGCGAGGCCCAAAATATAGATAGGGTACATCCACAGGCCAGACAGCCCGCTTCTATGTCTCAGACAGCCTCCGACATAACAACATACATGTGACTGATGCGTGCGCTCTATAGTAATGAGACAGAACTCCACATTATAAGGAGGAACCGGATCCTCTCGTCAGAATAAATAAATGGGGTTGGGGGAACATTTCATCTTGACTAAGACACTTCAGGTAAAATAGATTGAGATTCAGCTCCTGGGTTGGAAATGAGCCCAAAATTGATTACTGATGGATCAATGAATTGGCTAATGAATAAGAGTCCATTACACACCGATCAAAACTAATAGCACTTTAACTGCCTCTTTTGTTTCTGCATTCCCATCAAGCACAGTGGAGAACCTGCAGCAATCTGACACACAATGGGATAAACGCTGAAAAACTGAAGAGGATAAAAGAGGAAATACCCCAAACACAAACAAAACTATTAAACTCAACAAGAGTCTCTGTTTCCACTCACCAGCTCAGAGAACAATAATTGTTGATACTAATACTCATGTCTTCCCTGTGGACACAACTCCGCTGACCCTCTTGTTTTGGTCTGTGGGTAGCGAGGAACATGTGATCACAAAGAGAGCCCAAACATTATTGCCCCCGCCCCCCCTCCCCCTCTCTTCTTCCTCCTCCTTGTGATGGACAGTAATTGGTGTTTGTTTGCTCTCTTTTCTCCCTCTCTTATGTTGCGGGGTGGTAAAGAGTGCTATTACTGTCTATCAGCTGATTAGTATGGCTCCTCTGCCTCTTCCAGCAGCTGTCAGGGCCGCCTAATGAGAGGAAACTTGAGCGGAGAGAGAGAAGAGAGGCGTGCCTGCACACACACACAAACACACACTCTCTCTCTCTCTCTCACACACACACACACACACACACACACACACACATTTAAACATACACAAAATGAGTGAGAGATAGATTAATTTGATGGGTTATTTCTACTTAACATTTAGCTGTAGTAAGAATGGATAGATAGATAGACTATATGGACAAATTCTTCATGGTATGGAGTAGGTCCATTTGTAACAATTAAGGGAAATCTTAAAAGGGTAGGTTCACCATTTTTCAAGTCTGTCTTAAAACAACAATCCGGTGCCGAATGAACATTGACAAATTTTTTTCTCGCTGTAATCATTCGTCCTGCTCATACTGGCCATTAAGAGATCCCTTCATAATGAATTTTCAATATAATCCACATCCTTATTGGCTTCAAACTTCATTTGAATTCAAGTCAAGTCAAAAATCTTTCAAAGTTACTGTCTTTTTAGCGCCAAATTAATTCCTTTTATTACTATCCTTCAACTGCAGACGAACAAGAAAAGACTAACCTTTAATGCTTTAGCATACAATGATTTTACACAATAGCGTTCTTCTACCTTTCTGTGAAACAACTTCTTCTTGTTTCAACATGACAATGCCCCCCCATGCACAAAGCCAGGTCTGAGTTAGTTGTGAAAGGACTTGACTGGCCTGCACAGAACCCTGAACTTAACCACATCCAACATCTTTACAATGAATTGGATGAGGCCTTTATAGCCCATCATTAGTGCCTGACCTCACTGATGCTCTTGTGGCTGAATGGGAGCAAATCCCTGCAACAGAAAGCCAACACAGAAGAGTGGAAACTGCTATTGCAGCATGTTAATGGTCATGGTTTTGAATTGATGTGTCCAAATACTTTTGGCCATGTAGATATAGCTACATTACTACAGACAGACAAAAATAGATATGTATATACTTACTTTATATTGAACATAAAAGGGTTATGAAATATACCCTAAACATAAAATTAAATAAAAATCATTTGAGTCATATAATCATTGTTTCCTTGTTTAAATAAAAATGGAATAGGTACGAGGGACCAGCACGAATCCCTAATGGATCTCTCAAAATTGCTCTCCCAATACATCAAGCATTCATACCAACCCTTGACAACTCTATCTTCTTCACATCTTAATGCACCCCAAAGTCCTCAGGGCACCCAGGAAAATTAACCATTTAATAGCAATAAATAACAGATTCTGACTCAAGGGGACTTCAGATCAGCCCCTCCCTCTTTCTTTCACACACACACTAACACACACACACACACACACACACACACACACCTCAAATAGCTGGATTAACATCACAAGGCCAAATTAAATGTTCTATGGCTGAGCTAGCACACCATATGTAATGTACATTTTCCTACTCACCCTACAGACCACATGCAGAGTTCAAGTGACATCCTAATAGAAACAGTAACGCACACAAGTGAATAATGAAATTAACTATCAACTATATTGGTGATTGATTACTTGTTTTGAGTACATTTTTAAGAAAAAATCCAAATTCTCTGATTCCAGCTTTAAAAATGTGAATATTTTCTGTTCTCTTTTGTCCTCTTTGATAGTAAACTGAATATCTTTGGGTTGTGGACTATTGGTGGGGATAAAACGAGACATCTGAGGACATCATATTGGGCTGTGGAAAACAGTAATTGACATATTTGACAAACAACTAAGCAATTAATTGAATAAATTATCAACAAATTAATCGATAATGAAAATTATTGTTAGTTGCGGCCCTATTTTAATCAAACGTCAAATCAAATCAAAGTCCGTAGCCAGAGAAATAACTGAAAGCAGATACAGTACTGTACAAAGGTTACCTAGAGGGCTTTGTAGTGCAAAAACAAAGATTCTCTACTATTTTAGACTGGTTAAAACCACCCAGCACTCTTACATGATGGTATTTATCTTCTATGTCAATGACATGCCCATTAATGCTTCTTTCTTCTTTTCTTGTTTCTCTTTTTCCCCTCTGCGATAATGTACGCTGTTACAGGCCCTTGTATTAGTCAAAATGGAGCATTGATTATTTGTAAAAACATAAGTGCAAATCAAATCAACATTGCGCAGGGACAGATGGGAGCTGCCTACCTGTGCACATGCAGAGAAAGGGGAGGAGGGGGGCAGTTATTGACCAATTGATTTGATGTGAAGAAGGGGCATTCTTTTCCCCCGCAGTGGAAAGACCTTGACTGTACGACGAGCAATCACTCCACCACCTCACCTCCCAACTACAACTACCTCTAACACCCAACTGTGTCCTCAATCTCCACCGTAACGGGCCCAGGTATGCAACTTTTCCGTCAGCACCGTTATGTATTTGGCTTTCTATTTCACTTTAATAGGGGAGAAATTGGCAACATATTCTTTTACAGCCCCCTGGCACCATTAGAAAGCCTGCTGTCATTTGGATTATTTATGAAAAACTATTTCATGCTTACTTACATTTGCCGCTTATTTTCCCCCAGTGTGACCTGCAGCAGATTTAGTTCCATTTCGAAAGCCTTAAAGCCAATTCTTTATGTCTCCAGGTCAGCCATCTCGATTGAGTCAAGATTGAAATACCAGTGTGTAGTGGGAAAGGTATGGCAAGAGGAAACCAATAGTCTTTTATTGTGCAGAGGGCTATAGTAAGGAGAAAAGAAAGGAGGATATTGAAAGAGGAGGAAACGATAGAGGGGTGAGAGCAGTAGGGGGAAAGGGGGTCATTTTTAGCTGGATGTAGAGCTGGAGACACCTGCAGAAATAAGAGGCAATGCAAAGGCAGCAACAAAAGTTGAGGAATGAATAGGCCACAAACATCCAGCTGCTCGTGAGCAGCAAAGACAACAAAGACGGGCCAAGAACTGAGTCAGCAAACTGGCATAGAAAGTACAAACAGAGAACACATAAAAAGAAAGCGCTCTTAAATCTACAATATTTTATATTTCATCCAAAAACATGTCAAATACCGCTCGCTGGGTGGTGTTTTACAAGGACTACAATGATAAACTTTGCTGGGGGGGGGGTTTTGTTTGTGATTTTTTTTCCAGAATCTATACTCGTAGCCTTGTCTGTACAAGAAAATTGGCAATCTTTGTCTTTCAACATATCAGATAAATCAAAATAAACTTCCCCACTAAGGAGCTCGACAGGCCAGGACAAAGCAGTCACACTCCCCTCTGGTGCATGCATCTATACTCATAATCCCATACTGTATGAGATGGAGTCTTTCACTCCTCATTGCACACGCACACACACACACATGCACACACTTTTGATCTGGGTTTGGCCTGGGCTTTATACAGTGACCCTAATAAACTGCGGCGTGGCCGGGCAGGTTTGTCACTGTCACAGGTAAATGATGTAATTAATGAGTGTGTAGCGGAGTGGATGGGAGCCGGGGTGTTAGCTTTTAAACACCTCTCCAGCTGACTGGGTTTGGGGAGGCCCAGCTGGACACAGCCAGCAGATCAATACGGGGTCAGGGGTCAGTCAACCCTCCCATTATGGCCATTGTAGCTCCCATCATCGTCTGGCTAACGATGCCTGCAGGAGGGTCGGAGATGGAGCCACTGCAGGGAGAGGAAGCAGCTCCTGAAGCTTGGAGCTGAGGCTGATGTAAAGAAAAGCCTACATTATCTGTTTTAATTGTATGGAGGAGTGTTGTGAAACATAAAAACAAGCACGTTTACTATGATTTGAGATACTCCGTACTCTGCTACTGTGAAGTGTGGATGAGTTTGTTGGGTCACACTTGGCTTATAATGTGACATGTGGCATGTTTATATTTTCACACACTGAAACTGAACAGCATAAATCCAGCAGTACCAGTAGGGTTTAATAATTCCTCATGTTATATATAAGTTTTCTCTGCTTCATGATTTTTTTTTGTCAATGTGTGTTAAAACAAGACAAAATATGACAGATTGGCTCAACTCGTATCAAGAAAATGACTCTTGATTTTGAGAGCTGACTTGATGGAACCACAATCAGATTTACTTCACTTTTCAATCATTCAAAAGACGATTTTCTACATAAATAGTCACCATTTAGATGAACAAAGTAGAGCTGAATAATGCTGCAAAACAGAACTGCGTGTTACTGTTGTTATCATTTGTAAAAGTCCAGCTTTTCAAAAATTATGTAAAATTAAAAATGATGGCCTCTGGGCTGGCTGATGTCACTGACTAGAAAAGGACAAAGAGAACAGCAGGGGGGCCAACAGAAATTGTTCCCGGTCAGACTAGTTTGATCAATACGATCAGTATATGTGGATACAAGAAAAAATAAATTTATGCCAGAAATTTTGTGACAAACTCTGTCAACTCCAGTGACTTTAGGTTTCACTTGACTGAATATCAACTACATAAAAAATGTCTTACCCAAAGTTTTCCAACTTCTGAGGTATTGTTAGATTGTCAAACTTTCATAAACAAAAGGTTTAAACCTTGGTCTCTTGTTTTTGAGTAAAGTACAATTTCTGTCCACCCAGGTATGTACAAAACTATAACATACCATTAGAAAACAGAAGTATATTCTTCTTTGCTAGGTTTATCAATATTGTGCTGGTAAGACATTAACTTAATTCTGATATGTTGAAATATCCCATAAATCTAGTGTATATATTCTGTTTGATAGTGAAACTGAATCACACCTTTAATGTTTCAAATTATACTTCAGTCAGTAAAATATGCTTGTTGCTGTTTTTTTTTAACCTAATCCCAAAATCTAAAGACTTAGTCTCAAATGTTTAGTAGGAAAAGTTTGGACATTGCCATTAGATATTCAAATATAAACAAAGAGTTATGCACACTTGCGACACACAGTTGTTGCTCTTTCTGTGATTTTAATACTTTTTTTCTAGAAAACGTCTCCAGGTTGATTAGCTATGATATTATTGTTTAGAGTGCTGTTTATTTTTATATCTACACAGCCACAATATAACCTTATTATTTTTTGTCATATGTTAAAATGAAAATGTACTGCTGTTTGACTTAACTGAACTAAACTAAAGCAGTATTTCCAAACCATACTAACTCGGAAGTGGAACATTTTTCATGATAATGATGTCGTTTCTCTTTTATAAACCCCAGGCATTTCATCTCTATAATGTAACTGTAAAATTCGCAATTTGTTCGTCCACAATAAAACTAGTAAAATTTCGAAGAATTTTAGGAGTTTGGCCTGAGAAGGGCAGAGATTTTATTAATCTAAAACTTCCCTCACATTAGCAGCACTATCCATTGCAAGACGCTCTTAACTCCGACTCAATAGCCACTCCAACAGATCTATATGGAGATCAAAACTCTGCAGCTCATTTAAAGTGTGCCTCACATTTTCTTGGAGCTTTGAGTTTTCATCCTGTAGGTGCCCTGAGGACTACTGAGCCAGTTTTGTTCATGATGTTGATACATTATTAATATTACAGCAGGGGAGCATGGGAAATCGTTCCTGGCCAGATTGGGTTTGATCAATATTCTCAAAGGGCAGAAGCCTCATTAATCTAAAACTTCCCTCACATTAGCAGGACTGTCCAATTCAGACCACTCTTTACTCAGACTCAATAGCCACTCCAACAGATCCATACAGAGATCAAAACTCAACAGCTAATTTGGAGTGTGCTGGAGTTTTTAATGTTGTGAGCTCCCAAAGGAATAGTGTGACCAGTTTTGTTCGTGATACTGATGTCGACGCATTATAAATACTGCAGGAAATCTTAATGTGCAAAAAGAAAAAAGTAAAAACACGGCCACTCTTCAGAAAGTAACAAAATATATCCCTGTTTGACTGTGAATTATTTAGTTTATTTAGCACTTTTAGAAAGAATTTCATGAACATAGAAAGGTGTTAGTCCGTTATCCTAATATTTAAAATTACAAACAAACCCATCGGCAAGGATTTTGTTTCCTTTTCTTTCACTAAACTCAAAATGTGTCCTCATTATGGCACAGCGAGCTGACCTTTCAACAAGAAAGTGCTTTACATGAGATAAAAAAGGCAATAAGATACAATGTTAAAAGTAACAAGACAATAAAAAGACAGATTAGCAGGATTTTAAAAGAATAAAATAAAACAGAAGATACAAAATACGGTAAAATGGAATTGAGTGTAATTCATTCAAATTTTACTTTATATTGATATCTATACCATTGAGTACTGGCAAAATGAAAGCTGAAATTATTAGTTTATTCTTTAGTCTATATTAATGATGATTAATCATTTGAGTCATTTTCTGAGCAAAAATGCCAAATATTGCTGAGTTGCATATTCTCAATTGTGAAGATTTACTCCTTTTTTCTGTTGTGTGTGACAACAAAACCAAACGATAGCTTGTCTAAAAACAATATTCAAATAACCAAATTTACACTGAGTTATATAAATAATTGAGTTTTCCTTTAATATCTTTGGGCTTTGGACTGTTGGTCAAAAAACTAACAATATGAAAACATTGAGTGGACCCTGAACTACTTTAATATATATTTTGGACTATTTTCTGGCATTTAATAGACCAAACAATTAATTGAGACTACTAAAGAGACCTTGTTTTGTTTTAGTTAAAACTACACATGGCTAAGATCAGTACAGACTGTGTACACTGTAGGGGACATGCTGAAAGTTGATACTCTTCGTGTGACCACGACCCGTTGGTGTTTAAGGATGTGCCACTGGGCGCACTATATTATCTTCTCATGGACAGGCTAATCCATTACCAGCCTTCTTGTGGTGCGAGTGAAATGCTCATATTAGGGCAACTGTGCGTTCAGAGGCATCATTCAGGACAATGAGCTATAGCCAGAGAGTGACAAGCTAGAAAAATGTCCCCACTTTTCAGGCTGTACAAATGACGTTTGGCCACGATAACTCACAACTGGACACTTCATTTCAAGTCGGGAGCTAGCTGGCCAGTCAAAAGCTATTATACCATCTTCTTTATTTGTGGCCCATGGTTTTGGTAGTCGGACCCTCAAATAAATACTGCTAAAATGCCACTTCAGTCAAAAATATTGGCCAATTCTTTCTGTCGTGACTGGCGCCGGATGGCAACCTGTTTCTGATGGTATAAACCTCTAAGAGTCAGGTGGCCGGGCAGCCGGCATCCATCAGGCGCAGTAGCATCATGAGTTAGTGTTAGATATATATGCAAGTGAATGGAAGTGACCAATGCTGCCAATCCCTTGCAGCCATTCTCAAAGCGTAATAGTCAAATGAATTGATTACCAATTTATCACTGGGGAATTGCTTGCTTAGAGGAATAATCACTCACCGATAAAGAAGAAATGGCTATGAATACATTTCAAGGATGACAATCTTTGAGGAGTAATAGTATAATTTGTCACTTGTGACAGTCTATTTGATTGTTCTCAATATTTCAGCCGGGTGGAATATTGGACAGAATCATGCCGGGTTGTCAGAGCCTAGCCAAGGTGTGTGTGAATGCGTCGAGCTGTGCTTTAATGTGGTAATAATGCAGTCAGAGGAACACTTAGACCTCCTAAGGTGACAGCAGCTTTATCGCGCATCGCCTCATAAAGTCCCATCATATCTGTTCACCATTATTATTAAATGGGTGTTTAGCGTGTTTCTTTTTGTGTGTGTGAAATAGAGAGAAAGAGAATGAGTGCCTGTGTTTGTGTATGTGCGCTGAAGGTGATGACATGAGTACACAAAAAAAAGATCAGCATGAAAAGTGAGTGTGGAGAAATACTGTCCAACAGATTTTGAGATTTTTGTGTGAAAAATAAGCCCATCTTGCCACGCTGAAGTGAAACATTTCTCTTTTTGCTATTCCCTCCTAAAGCCCAGGCAGCTGTGGTCAAACTTAGGTCAATAAAATGTCTGTCTGTCCATTGAGTTGCCACATTTATCAAAAGATGAAAGTTTGTCTTTAAAGGAGAGATAGAATTCAGTGGGGAGAGAGTGGGCCCTTTCTGCGAGGCATGCAGGAAATTAATCAAGGAAATGGGGTTTTTGGTGTGCCTATATCACATCTAATCTATCTTTTGTCCACGTGTAGCCGGCTCCAAGCCTCACCAATCAAGAGCGACACGCTGGCTTTATGAAAAGCCACTTGTTCCCTGCATAATTGGGGGGTCTCATTGCTGAGTTAAATGGGAGGTGGAGGCGGAGGGAGGGGCAGTCTTGTTTGCCCATGTAAAGTGTGATCCAGATAATAGCATTCTCAATTACATTCATTACAACGGCGCAAGGCGCGCCTGCAAGGAAATTAAGTGGTGTGAAGAAAGAAAAGCTTAATATATACCTCCTTTATCCTATCCCTCACCTCTCAGTTCTTTTTCAAATGCTCCACATGGAGCGGGGGACCTCAAGAAAGAAACAGTCTCAGTAGAAGAAGAATAAATCCTGTCAAAGTCCCCCTTCACCTTTCTGCCTCCAAGAGGCTCCCGTCCACCGTTACTATGGCTGCACTTGTCTAGGATTAAAAAGCTTTTCCAGGAGGGTAAGCTCTAATGCAGCTTTTACACAAGCCTAACAAATGACACAGAGTCTTAAAAAACTGCTTAAGACCTTCTCCAAATTAAATTTCAATTTCTTTCAGGAGAGGAGGAGCACAAGAATTGTCTTGTGTCGCGTTAAACCACAAACAGCCTGTAAATCAAGCGGTTAAGAGGAGAAGGGAACCTTTTCATTCAGGCCTTTTAAATGTGAATCAGAGCAAGTGGATAACAAACCTTCTCAAAAGACAGGTGTTGTCCCCAAGCCCATTATACATGTGGCAGAGTGTATATTCAAACTCGCTCATATGATTTGAATCGTATTGTGAAGATTTTGAGTCAAAGTCAGGCTTTTACAAATGTTAAGTATATGAATACTTGTATAATTGTATCAAAGCAGTCAAAAATTGTTTCATTTACATAACATAATTACATATTACATAATTACCTCCATACCTAAAGGTAGCCAATTTAACATCCAACACAATTTTTCACATAATAAATTTACAGTGTGCCGTAGGAAGTCATTTCTATTCAAGTTTCCATCAGTGTGACCACAGCATTATTGGGTGTAAATGCCAGCGCCAGTAATCTCTGTTAGAGTATTACCTGCTCTCTGTCTGATTAATACATGCTCACTGCCCTTTAACAGAACTGCTTAATATATGGTGCAGTGGACATGTCATTAATGCAAAATTAAGTTTGACCAATTATTCCCCTTAAGTATTTTTAGGCTTAATAAATCCGTCTTTCAAACCAAATGCTGCAGTGGCTGTTTCTTACTGCAAAGAAATACTTATTATTGTTTTTATTAAGATTATTGTTTTTAGTGATTTACATGATGAGAATTAAAAAACAAAACTATTGAAACAAATGAGAGCGCAGAGAAGTGTGCACTTTGTCTTTCCATGCCGACAAATCATTGTGGATGTGTGTAAATTATTCAACAGGATCTGGCCCGGGTGGAAACCTGAGCATAATTAAATTGCAATAAAATAACATTAGTGTGGACAGGCTGTTCAGGCTGTTGGAAGGTGATGTAATTGGCTGCTCCGGCGGTCATGGTTCAACTGATGAAGTCGACTGTCATGTCTGCCACTAGTCTTGTACTTGTTGTCCCCGGGGACAGGAAGCTGACACAGACGCTAGCTGTCTGCACTCTGAGCTTCCTGTGATGGTACACAGTGATACCGCAGCCATGATCTGTGTAATCTTGATTAGAGCTGAGCTTAGTAGTCGATGAATCGATTAGCCAATTGACAGAAAAATAATCTGCAACTATTTTGATAATTAAATTCCTGCTGATTAAAGTAAAGAGGGTTAGCCCTGAAGTTAGCGTCAATGGGTTAGCATAACCCGATCAGTTCACTGAAGGTGGGCTGACATAAAGTGGATATTCATTGTCTCGACAAGCTAGAATTAAAATAGTCTTTACATGTACAAAGAAATTGCAAGCAATCCTTATGGTAAGTAAAAAAGAAAGAACGTGCTTATAAAAGAATAAAATAAATAAGGAATTAGTACTAAAACTAACAAAAACATAATACACCCACACAAGACATTGCACTACTTAATATTACACTCAAAATTGTTGTTGCAGTTATTACAGGATCAGGTTTTTGGAGCAATTAGAGTAGTTATTGTTTTAGAATAAAAACTGTTCTTTAATCTGCTTGTTCGTGTTTGAACTGTCCTGTGTTGAGTGTGATCCTAAACATTTCCCAAAGCCACCGAAGACGAGTATCCCAGAATGCATTTCACACCAACAGACAACAAGCAGCAACGGCGGAGATTAAACTGCTATAATTTTTGCAGCAGGACTAATAATATGTCACTTTATTAAGTTTTAATATGTTTTAATAGTGCCACAATTACCTTCCAAAGGAGACTGTTGTGTGACATTTACATGAGAAGAAAGGATGTGTGCGCCGTCACCAGTGTGACTTCCTGTCAATTTTCAGACATTACATGAGTCTAGTGTCTTTTGAAAATAAATAACTTCCTTGTTCATGGTAAATAAAATACAAATAAATATAACATTCATCTATGAATGTAGACTTTACACACATAAAAAACAAAACGCTTGATATTTAATGATTAACTTGATGGTTACTTCATTAAAACAAGTTTTGGAGTTATGACTAAATTAAATAATATATAAAACATATTAAAAAAATAGCTTAAATCTTAACTATGTTGCACCATGTAGTCTACACCCAAAATCTATAGTATTTTTAAATTCTTATATGTACAGCACCTTGAGTTACAACTACATCACAAAAAGTACTTTTCAAATAAATTACTTAAATTTCCATAAAAACAAACATCTTAAAAATGCTGCAATCTGCATATGGACGGTAAACAGGCAACGTCCTCTAGCAACTCATACACGATTCAGCCATACACTACATTTTGACTTTTGAGTTGTTAAGCAAAGACTTGAAAAGATCATGATCCTGATAAAGAGAGCCTTTTGGATTTTCTATTTCAAAAGTTTATTTCCTATAGGCATGAATGAGTATTGTATGTATGAGTAAGTATGAGTTTCTATAGAGTCTCTTAAATATCTTTCATTTTTATGGTTTTTATGATGCATCTTGTTGCTCTTCCTACTCTTTCTATATATAGTACTTGCTTTTAAAGTATGCCATATTAAATAGGCTCATTATGGTTTAAGGCCTCTTCTGTACGAACTCAAGTACCACGTCTTAGTTGCACTTCTCCAGCTAATGGACCAAATTCAGTGTCACTCCAGCCCTTATTGGACACTCCTCTTGCCTCTCTGCCAGTCTGGGACAATGATTGGCCTGAAGCCACATGACCATATACCCAACCCATCTTTGTAGGTGTCCCATTGGCTGATATGTGTGTGGATGTATTTGACAGGATGTCTTTTATATTTTTTTACCTTTTTGATTCTGCTTTATATTTAAATGTTTTTCATGATGACCCCAATGAAGGCCATAAACTGCAGCTCTATAAATTATACATGTTAAAGGAGTTGAAACCTCTTCTGGTTTCAGCTTCTCAAATGCGAAGACTTCATGCTTTTCTTTGTCATACATTATATTAAACTGAATATCTGAGAAAATAAGACATCTGCAGATGTCATCTTTGTCTCTGGAATCATATCATATTGGAATATTTTCACTATTTTTTTAACATTTTAAAGTCCAAACGATTAATCAAGTAAATAATCTGCAGATTACTCGACAATAATATAATCGTTAGTTGCAGCAGCTCTCATCTTGATGAGTCACACTATGACTTGTGAATATTAATCCCCTACATCTTGTAGCTTTGTATCACCTGTCATGAGGTATGAGCTTCTGAGACCAGTATGTGACATGTGTGATGCAGGGTACCTGAATGTTTCATCACTGAGGCATGAGCACCATCTAGTGTCCAGATGTTGAAATGAACTCACATGTAGACCAGCAACAACAGGTGTAGACACAGGATCAACTTCACCTGTCAAAAAAAGTTAGAATAGTATGTTATAATGCTCTAAGATTTTCTAAAGTGACACAAAAACACAACATACACAAGCCTGACTACCATATATAATGTAGAATAGATAGATGTTAACAGGAAATGAGTGACTCATGTTACACAGTAAAGAGTTCACTGGTAGCAGGTTTACATTACTGCTGTAATACTATTGGTCTGACGGTGCAGTTGTAACGTGGTAAAAGGATACAGAGGCCTCACTCAACTTGGTCATTTATCATCCTGTCCTCCATGTTTTTCCTACAACTTTGACACAAATGGGGCAATGTGATCTTCGCCAAGGCGCTTACCGGTAAATTATTGATTGTGATAAAACATGAATGAGTCAATAGCTTTTGAAAGTAATGCAATTGTTGTGCCTCATTTGCCACTTGCACATAATTGCAAGCTGTACATCTGAAAGTGTGTCATGTCCTGGACATGAATGGATAGGCTATTAGTTACCTTCATTAGCTGGGTGTTTCAAATCCACATACTACAAGATGATCTGTTGACAGGTGCATGCTGCAGATGTCTCAATCATCATTCAATTGTTGACAAATTATGAAACAATAACAGTATGGGTTTGATATTACAAATAGGCCAACATACAGCTTCATCTCGAAGATTTGCTTTTAGATAATAAATACTTGTACAGTTAAAAGGTACTGATCAGAAACTCCCAGAAATAACCTCATGATAGAGGCTGTACTGAGAGCTAAAACTGTGCTCAATTGAGACTTTAAATTACACCTTTCCACAGTCAGGGGCTCAAATGAACAATGAAATAGGTTTTTCTTGGTCTAATCATTCCTCTTGCTCATACTGACCATAAGAAACTCCTTTCCTAATATACTTACAAAGTAAGTGATGGGGGACAAATTACACAAGCCTCCTTCTGTTCAAAAGTTAATCTGAAGCATCACCTGCCGAAATTAGTCAAATCAAGCTGATATATTTTAAAGTTTGTCTGTTAAGTGTGAAAGTCTCTTTTTGTTACGATACTTCCACCACAGCTCAATAGGTAAAAACAGATTTGCTGCTAAAAAGACTGTAAATGTGGCAAAAATCCACTTGATATGACTAACCCAGACTGCTGAAGCCTCATATAAAGCTTAAGATCAACTTTTAAATGCATTTTTCTGCACTGAATGACTGTGGCCAAACTGTGGATTTTGGCCACCATCATTCAGGCCTACATTAAAAGAGCCAGTGCTCTGTGAAATGTTTCAGTGCTCATATGAACACTGAAACAATTCAGTGTTCATATGATAGATAGATAGATAGATAGATAGATAGATAGATAGATAGATAGATAGATAGATATACTTTATTGATCCCAAGCTGGGAAATGACAGTGCAGCAGCAGCATTTCATACAGTGACAATAGCAACATATAATATAAGAATATAAAGAACAAACTATACTACATAATAAAATAGCAAAATAGCAATAGCTAGCAAAATAGCAATAGCTAGCACCTGACTGTTGTTTTCAGGTAAGACCGACTTGAAAATGTTTGAACCTATCCTTTAAGATACAGTTTGTTGTCTAGATGCCCAATACTGAGGAGAAATGACACTAAAAGATCTCGTCAGGTGACAAGTGAGTTTTTAAACCAAGCATTACGCTATTTGAATGCTGTTTGGTCATGATTGGAAAGCTCATTGTAAACTCTGCTTTTGCAAACATTTACATTAATGTAATTTTAAGTGAGTGGCTTACCCCCCGTTGAAACCTTAAGTATAAGCCATGAACTGGAGTTAGACTAGATATGTGTAAAGTAGGTATGCATTTTTTTTTAACAGAAATGGTATCTTACCAAATCCTCTCTATGATGTTGAAAACTTCGGATAACTTTGGTCTTCAAATGGTGGCTTTATGTTGGCTACGTCCGTCTATGTTTTCAACATATCATCAATATCTTTTTTTCAATGCCAAAACTTGAAGTCAGTGCTAAGTGGCCATACTACCCGCTTAACATGCCTGTCCCGTTTTATGGACTCAAGTTTGCCACTTTGACCGTCGCCATCTTGGGTTTTTTGGAGCCAGATTTGACGAGAGGGTGGAGTTAAGGTTAGTTTCCGGGAGTCTCCGGCATATTGATGGCATACAGTCTATGATTGATAGCGACTCCCTGACACCCGCAAATGAGACACAATGGGTCTGTTAGAAACCGCATACTTTCCTACTACTCATACTAAATGTGACAACCCAAAATATAAACGTCACAGATCACCACCTCGGTGGTTTCAAGTTAGCTACAGCGAGGGTGTGTTCGCTTCCTGTTTTGAAAATAAAAGCACCAATTATATCGTTATGGCTTTCTTAATAATAAAAGGTAACGGGTGTTTTATTTTTGTGAAAATGACCGGAAGTGCGTTACTCGCTACGGCTAACTCCGAATTCGCAGGAACAAAACTTTAAACAGTTGTTATTTGGACAAATTAGCGCCACATTGTGGATCTAAAGGGCTACTTTCTCACCCAAAAAGATTGGAAATGTGGATAAAGTAGTATATTTACAGAGTTATTGTAGAGCTATTGAGCCAGTGGAGTCGCCAAATTAGAGACAATGTTAAATCACTTCACTTCACATTGGCGTTACATTTCAGACAAAGGGGAAAAAAACGTTTATAGTTTGTGGTTGCACTGCACCAGTTGTATTCTGGCTCCATGAGTAGGCGCCTTTAGTGATTTATGTTGTACTTTATGTTCGTTGTTGTGTAAGATGTAGACCAGAGGTGTCAAACTAATTTTAGTTCAAGGGCCACATACAGCTGAAAGTGATCTCAAGTAGGCCGGACCAGTAAAACCATTGCATAACCTGTAAGTAATATATAACAGCCTGAGATGTCTTGTGAAAAATGTTCAGTTTTTTCCATTTCAACAATATTAGGTTTTCAGGGTTTTTCTGGTTATTTTGCTCAAAAGATGCTGACTAAAAACATTTTGCATTATGTTCAATATCTGAATGTTTTAATTAAGACCACAATATGTATTCATTGTTTTTTCAGAGAATTGTATTCTGCTCAGGGTGGAAAAATCTCTCAAGCAGCATTTTCACATGAAGTCAGCTCCTCAGTTTTACTTGCTCCTGAAACCTGGGATCACACTTTGCAGAGTTATCCAGTGGGCCGGATTAGACCCTGTGACTGGCCACATGGGCTTTATGTTTGATACCTCTGATGTAGACAATCTTCCTTACAGAAACTTCTAAAATACCAGTGTTATATTCAGGGTGCATGTAACCAAAACTGACTTCACACGCTCTCAAGATGTAATCCTTTGAGTTGGGATGGTCTGTATTTATCTTTGTTGTTGTAGTGTTGCAAAATGAATTATATTTGCCAAGATAGCATGATAACCCTATATTATAATAATGTACATACAGGATAGTCGTCTCCTTTTTTTAATAGTGAAACAGGAACAAACAAATCTGATGTACAAACAGTTAACATGGAGTGGAGTACAGCTTTGAAGGATGTAAGTATCACAGGTGCAAACTGTGATCACAGTTACAGTTATATTAGCTAAATAAACATTAATATGTATAAAAATAAAATTACAAGTAATAAAAACAGTCATAGGCTACCTCATACTACGCCATGAGCCCCAAAAATGTGTTTTTTACAGGACCAAAGGTTAGTTTCCAGCCAGGTAAATGTAATATGTGATCCTGTGTTTTCCATTATAAATTATTTTAGATTTTATTTTCACAAATCTAACTGTTGCATAAAAATATACCATATTTCTATCTATTGATTATACAGGTATTAGCATTCAGTTTATGATATAAAGATTGTGCACCATGGCATCTATATAATTGTCAACCACAAAAAAACACTGGAAATATGTTGAGGCAGCCAATCACTACTTAAATATGACATTTCAATGTAAGTTAATGTTAAAATTCTTTGTGCAGTTTACACTGTAAAACATGCCTGTTTTCAGACCCCCTCAAACAGATACATACACAGACACACAGCTTCACATGTCACAGGGATTTTATTGAGAACAAAAACCTCTGGACATTCACATCTCAGGATCTCTAGAACATTCAATTTGATGTTTTAACTTCTTCTGAACATAAACAAACTGGTATTTTAAAAGAGAAACATTTCTATTCTGAAGTAACTTCAGAACACTAAAATAAACAGATTTCTGTTTAGGCAGTGCCCCTCACTTAAAACTCTTCACCCTCCTCCTCTCCTTCACCCTCAACAGAGTCCATCCCAACCTCCTCATAATCCTTCTCCAGAGCTGCCATGTCCTCTCTGGCCTCAGAGAACTCCCCCTCCTCCATTCCCTCACCCACATACCAGTGAACAAAGGCACGCTTGGCGTACATCAGGTCAAACTTGTGGTCGAGTCGAGCCCAGGCCTCTGCGATGGCGGTGGTGTTGCTCAGCATGCACACAGCCCTCTGGACTTTAGCCAGGTCTCCACCGGGAACTACAGTGGGCGGCTGGTAGTTGATACCCACCTTGAAACCAGTGGGACACCAGTCCACAAACTGGATGGTGCGCTTGGTCTTAATGGTGGCAATGGCAGCATTGACATCTTTGGGCACCACATCACCACGGTACAGAAGGCAGCACGCCATGTATTTACCGTGGCGGGGATCACATTTTACCATCTGATTAGAAGGCTCAAAGCAGGCATTGGTGATTTCTGCCACCGTTAACTGCTCGTGGTACGCCTTCTCAGCGGAGATGACAGGAGCGTAGGTGGCCAGAGGGAAGTGGATACGGGGATATGGCACCAGGTTGGTCTGGAACTCTGCAAGATCAACGTTAAGGGCACCGTCGAAGCGAAGGGAGGCAGTAATGGAGGACACAATCTGACTCATCAGCCGGTTCAGGTTGGTGTAGGTTGGACGCTCGATATCCAGGTTCCTGCGACAGATATCGTAGATGGCCTCGTTATCCACCATGAAGGCACAGTCAGAGTGCTCCAGGGTGGTGTGGGTTGTCAGGATGGAGTTGTAGGGCTCTACCACAGCAGTGGACACCTGGGGAGCGGGATAGATGGAGAACTCCAGCTTGGACTTCTTGCCATAGTCGACTGACAGACGCTCCATCAGCAGGGAGGTAAAACCAGAGCCAGTACCACCACCGAAGCTATGAAAGACCAGGAAGCCCTGAAGCCCAGTACACTGATCAGCCTGACGACAGAAGAACAGACATTGATCAAATGTAAGAAACACGTTATCTGTAGTGGAAATCAGAACATAGAAATGCAATGTTACTTGACCTGATAAAAGCCACAATCAAATAAATATAAAAATTTGACATTAAGCTATGAATGTCATGATTACATGTGTGTTACTGTGAACTTAAATACTATACTTGTCATAGCCAGATCTTATTGTATCTGAGGATAGCATTATCAGGGTTTTTTGTATATATATTTGAAACGGCCAACATCAAAGAAGCACCTCTTCTAAGAGCTGGTCAAAATACAAAATAAAGCTGTGCTGTCTGGTGACATTAAACTTCCTGCTAGGTGGTGTGTATAATGAAAGAAAAAATGCTCTTTCTTTGAGTTTTCTTTAACGAACACAGACTCTGCTAGGTTGATAGTGGCCCAAGGGCTATAAGTTAGTTAACTGATACAAGAGCTAGAGACTCACATCATTCAAAAAAATAGAGCCTAAAAGTTAATTTAACAGTTATAAATGAACATGGTAATTTTTTAAATCATGAGAACTTTTGCATTAAATATAATCTTCAATGCTCATTAAAAGAGTACAATAAAGTAATTAAAGCCATTCCAATTCAATTTAAAACAATGACACAACAACTGGTGGTGCATTCAAATGTTTTGGAAATGAGATCACTCTGTGTAGAAGGAGTCAATTTAGGTAGTAAACAATTATCTAATAAATTCATTAGAAATGTTTTTAACACACAGTACTATCCTTACCAGCTAAAAAGAAAATATGTTCTGTGTGATTACAATGACATTGAGGCAAGAAAAATAAGGAAGAGATATTTATCTTATCCAATCCCTCACAAAGCGAAAGAGGTGACATTTAAAATATTAAATGATATCTATCCATCTAACCAATTCCTACATGTAAGATTTAATTGGGACAAACAATTTATGTGGATTTTGTGAGAGTGACATTGAAACAGTAAAGCATTTTTTCTTTGAATGTGATCATGTTGGAGAATTTTAGTCTTCATTTCAAAACTGGTTGTTAACCAAACAAATAACAGTGCATCCTTTGAACTGGATGTCTATTAAGGTTGGAGTACAGTTAAAGGAGATGAACTTGGACTTCTTGGTGAACAATCTAATTTCACTTGGGAAACATTTTATTCACAGATGTAAATACCTCAAGATGAAACCCCACATCAATGGTTGGGAGACTGAACTCAAGTTATACAAGAAATCCTTGTACTTCATGACAAACAAAAAAGCTCAGAGACTATTTTCTTTAATGAACTTATTTGCCCTTCTAGAATGAGACCCTCACATTGTTATTTCTTGTTTCTTTTCTTCTTTTGTTTTATTGTATTGGCTTCTCTTCATATCTTACAAGCTGATTCAACATCTTCAATTATTGTATCACAGAATGTTCCTTAAATGTTTGTAATGTTATAATACTGGAATAAAAATAAATAAATACAAAAAGTTGTAGATGATGATTTTGTGCCCTCTGCTGGATAGAGATGAACTACATAATGTGTGTCATGCACAGCATGCTGTATGTACTGTTGTCACTTTCTTGCTACAGTTATTTGGAAATGTCCCAGACTTTTATTATCAGGAAGAAACTCCATCTGCTCTGAATTTACCCACCAGTTTACGGATCCTGTCCAGCACCAGGTCAATGATCTCTTTGCCGATGGTGTAGTGTCCACGGGCGTAGTTGTTAGCAGCGTCCTCCTTGCCAGTGATCAGCTGCTCAGGATGAAACAGCTGGCGGTAGGTCCCAGTTCTCACCTCATCTGAAGAGGCAGGTTCGATCATAAATTATTCAAGGGTCTGACAAAACAAAATCAAGCAGTAACAATGAAGTTTATATTTAATTAAGAGTTTACCAATGACAGTGGGCTCCAGGTCCACAAAAACAGCTCTGGGGACGTGCTTTCCAGCTCCAGTCTCACTGAAGAAGGTGCTGAAGGAATCGTCTCCTCCTCCAATGGTCTTGTCACTGGGCATCTGTCCATCAGGCTGGATCCCATGCTCCAAGCAGTAAAGCTCCCAGCAGGCATTGCCAATCTGGACACCAGCCTGACCCACGTGCACTGAGATACACTCACGCTGGAGGAAAAACAGGAAGTTTGTAAGTTCTGGCCAGTTCATACTAATCAGAAACTAATCAGAAACTTTTGACCACATATGAAAAACAGCTAAAGAGCTACTGTAAGGTGAGATCCAGAGGTGGGGAAACAAACATTTGTAAAGAACATGATGATCAAATAGCCTGATAAATACAGCACATTCATTAATTTACACTCAAAGTTAACAGAGGGAGACTTACACAACATGTCAGGTCACACTTAAGGACCTCAAGACAGTGCAGTGTCTTGAGCCCCCCCCCCCCCCCCCCCCCCCCATGTTAAAAAATAAATAAATAAATAGGGGAGACAGTCAATTTGTATGGCCCAATATCAAATGTTCCTCAGGGGGTTTCTATAATCAGTACAGCAACTCAGCATCCTTTATCCTTAGACCCTAGCTTTGAATAATGAAAAACTTCCTAAACCTCAAGCAGAAGAACAGAGGAGCCATCAGACATGCAATATATGTGTGTACAGAACAAACCAAGAGAGCAAAATTACAGAAATACAGCTTAGACAAACAGGATGACAAATAATAGGTGGATTGATAACATCCATCTGTGAATGTTTCTAGAAATATTAAAGTTTTAATTTACAAATTATCATCACTGATATGAACTTTGAAACAATAGTGTGTATTAACAGTTAACCCATCTTACATTAGTTAACTCAGCTAAATTAACACTAAAGTTTTCAGTAGGGTAATGTTTTTAGTGAAACTCAGATTTTAAACCGTCTTTCTGTGTGAATGCTTTGGGGTCTGTTCAAGACATTTGCTAAATACACTGTAATGTACCTCAAACTGAAGAAGTGACAACAGAGCAGGCGCTAACTCCCGCCAGTGGATCTCCAACCGTTATTTGAGTACCGCCATTTTGTGTAAGTTCACAGACAATATATCAACTGACAGAGACAATGAAAAAAACATAACTAATCTATACTTCATTTATAAATTCACCAAATATGATCATGAAACTGCTAACGTTATTTGTCAGGCCCTAATATTTGACTTTTCTTTCAGCTAACCCAATGTAGCATTAAGATAACCTAGCTTTGAACACACATTTTTCAGCAAATAAAATCATACCAGTTCAGTAAATTAATGATTAATTAATTCATAATAATGTGGGCCACCAACAATCTTTAAATCTGGATAAATCAATAACTTTTACATGACTACTACTCACCATGTTTCTCGAGGCTTTGTGAAGATGAAGGAGGCGTTGCTTGTTGGTGAATTGATGTAATGGCGGCTGGCTACCTCCTTGGCTTTAATAACGTTTATGCCAGGCTGAGGTTTTTATACTATGGAGATTTTTATATACTCGCGCTGCGTCTGGAAAGATGAATCTGATTGGTTGGCAGCCACGATAGAACTTTTCCTATTGGTTAAATTTAAAACAGTCTCTTTCCACTATAACCGCTGTCTGTTGCTATGGCAACCCTTCTTCTTGCAAAGTTTCAAATTCGGTTGTGAAAAGTCAGGATGGGACACACACACACACACACACACACACACACACACACACACACTAGATAATAGTTTTAGAAAGTTGCCTCCTCAACTTTCTAAAACTGGCATTGAAAAATAAAGGGGATGCGAGGGATTGAACATAAAAAGGAAGAGTGACCCCATTCGGAAATCGAGAAAAGAGGAGACGTAATATTATATAGATCATGGGATGACAGCTATGACAAATAGACGAGGTTTTCAAAGACCCACATTGCAGTCAGAGTGTTGGAGCGAAAACTATGTCTGCGGTGTCTGGATAAATTATTACATTCCAGCAGATGGCGACAAAGCAGTATTGATGGATTCTAAGGTTACCCGTAAAAAATAGAAGAAGAAGAAACGCAAACCTAGCGTTCTTTTGTGGTCGGAACCTTTGTTCGCGGGACGGTTTACGCTGGTGCACACACGGTGAACCTTCACTCCTCAAACAGGTTTATTGTTTTGATTTAGTAAATTGCTTTTTTCACGTGAATTTTAGTGATTGGTTCGACGGAAAAACATTTTTTGAAAAACAGCAGCACTCTTGAGGATTTACTCAAACCCGTGCAGACAATGGAAATAATGACCGTGTCGGCGAAAAAACGGCGCTGTTGACAAAGATGCTTTCTCCGAGATAAGCTAATGTTAGCTGTGTGGCTAACGCAGCTACGTATCTTTGGTAACAACATGACGGTGATGAGGAGCTGCGGTGTGTAGGAGCGACTGACCACACACCGGATCGCGCCGATTTCCTTTACATTGTCAATCACTGATTCAAAGGATTGCTTCGCCTGAGTCCCCGGATAGACGTAAAACTGTTTTCCCAATCAAACGAACCACAGGGGGTACCTTCAACCAGCTGGTTGTCTTTGAAGAGGTAAGTGAGTGTGTTAGAAAATCAGCTAGCTTACGTCACCGAGAGTGATACTTTTTCCAGATGCAGTTGATTGTGTGTTTGTGATGTCTTCATAGTTTGCTTCTATAGCTTTTTTTTTAAATTAGACCTCATCTATTCATCTGTCATTACAGCGTTGGATATCTACACTGCTTGCTTTTCAATGGGTGAGGAAAAACCGGACACGCTGGACTTTGTGAAGGATTTCCAGGAGTATCTGAGCCAGCAGACTCAACATGTCAACATGATATCAGGCTCAGTCAGCGGCGTCAAAGAGGCGGACGAGCTGCCAGCCGGTAACATTTCCATGTTTACAGCTCCTCTGTGTGAATTCAGCAGTTTAGTACCATTTGATCACGTTAATATTTCAGGCATGACAGATGCATTTCCTAGGATGACCTTACGTCTGACATCAGATAATTAACATTTGACGACTGTTGTAGTGATCCATAATTGCTGTAGTTATCTGTGGGGCTGAAAGGATTAGTCGGTAAATTGGCTAGAAAATGAATCTTCAACTATTTTAACCTATTCATTGGTTTAAGTCATTTCAACCATAATTCTCTCTCTCTAGTTCCTAAAATGTCTGGGGGATAGGGAAGTAACAATTGGTATTACCAATAACAGAAACAGGCAAAACCAAGCATTTATTTAACAAAGCAGAATCACAATAAAACAAAAACTCTTCAATAAACAACAAAGTATGGACCTAACTAAAAAATAAGCAAGTCAATAAGATAACTTTAACTGACAAAACCACTACTAGTCACTAATGCAAGATACCAACAACTGCACTGTGGACCACTAGCCCAGAGAAAGGGAAAGCTAGAGCCTTTATACTGGGACTGATTACAAACAGAGCTCAGCTGTGGTGATCAGCTGAGGGAGGAGGGCAGTACCTGTCAAGCGAAACAAAACACAAAGCAAACACTATGGCACGTAACAGTTAGTATTAGTTATGAGTTTTATTTAAATGTAAACATCTTCAGCATCAATGTCCTGCTAGTGTTGCATTGTGACACTTTATTAGCAGTAAGTGGTGTAAACAATTGAATTCATCATTGATTCTATAGTGAAGTAAAGTCCGATTTTGTATGGAATGTCATGTTTTGTTTTCTTAGCATAAATAAATTACCTCTGTAAATGTCCCTGTATGCAGACTGCAGTCAGAATGGGCTGGATCACCCTGCAGTGGATATGTCACTGGAGGACAGCTCAGGGATCCTGGTGGATGGCTTTGAGAGGACCTATGATGGCAAGCTCAAGTGCCGCTACTGCAACTATGCCACCAGAGGCACAGCCCGACTCATTGAGCATATCCGAATTCACACAGGTAAGTGTTAATAGTTGGCTTTCAGGTTATTTTTCCACTGGGTTTTATAATTAAACCTTTTTTTCTGCAATCAAACAGGAGAGAAACCTCACCGCTGCCACCTCTGCCCATTTGCTTCCGCCTATGAACGCCACCTCGAGGCCCACATGAGATCACACACAGGCGAGAAGCCTTACAAGTGCGAGCTGTGCTCCTTCCGCTGCAGTGACCGTAGCAACCTGTCACACCATCGCCGCCGACGCCACAAACTTCTGCCGATGAAAGGTGCTCGCTCACTTTCCCATAAGAAGATGCTGAGTGTCTTGCAGAAGAAGGCCAGCTCACTGGGCTATGGCCGCAGAGTCCTCATCAACTTCAGCCCCCCTTCTATGGTGGTACACAAGGCTGACAATGTGAATGACTACTCCCATGAGCTACCCCATTTACGTCAGGAGACCTATGATAATCCGAGTCAGGCAGGCGAGGACGGGATCTCAACAAATCCAAATCACCATCACCATGATTTGATCATGGATAACCCCCTGAACCAGCTGTCCACTCTGGCAGGCCAGTTGGCCAGCCTCCCTTCAGAGTCCCAGGCTCAGACTCAACCTCCCATGTCTCCTGGAGCAGAGTCTATTGTTGATGAGAAGCCTTTTCTCATCCAGCAACCCCACCTCGCCACAGCTCCTGTGGCAGTCACAGCCAGCATGGCCCATGCCTCCTCCTCTTCCCCAGTCACCCCAGAGCCCCGAGCTCCTCCACACAGCAACTGCAGCCCTGGAAGGGGACCTTGCAGCGAGCACAGCGGGCGTACCAGTACCCCTAGTATCTCCAACAGCCAACCCAGTACACCAGCCCCAGGCCTGTCTGCCCCAATCCAGGACCCCCACATGCTGCATCACTGCCAGCACTGTGACATCTACTTCCCTGACAACATCCTCTACACCATCCACATGGGCTGCCATGGTTACGAGAACCCATTCCAGTGCAACATCTGCGGCCACAAGTGCAAGAGCAAGTACGACTTTGCCTGCCACTTTGCCCGCGGGCAGCACAAGTAAGGCAGATGAATGAGGAAAAGAACTTTGAACGGACAGCTTTGTTTTATTAATTCCATAGTAATTTTATTTATTGGTCTTTTACTTGGCCTTGATGTAGCCTAGCCTTTTGAAAGTTGTACTTATACAGGAAAATGTCAACATTCAGATGGTTTCATTTTGTATAATTAATGGTGCCCATTCAAGTGTATTATAAAGGGATGATCAGTGTTTTCCACAGGTTGAGAATTTACTTTTGGTGGTGGAGGGAGTCACTTTCATTTGCTAACAGAAAAACACCTCCCAAACATGGAAATTAGCAGGACTAATATTTGTAGACTCAGTTAATGTAGTACTCAGTCTGCTTTATCCTTTAGTTTTTACAAATCCATTCCTTCAGGAATGCAATGCTGTGCAAAGTTGGAGCGTCTCACAAGCACGTGAGCTCAACTGATAAGCAGACTGTTCAAATCTGTCTGCTTTTTTCAAATGCAATACCATGCAGCACTGACATAACTCTGACAATAATAAACCCAAGCAAGATGTTTATTTCAAACTAGTGGCTGCTGAAAAGCTCTCATGTGGCTTAGGAGGTAGGGCACATTGTCCACTAATAGCAGGTTTCCTACTCCTGTCCATATGATGAAGTGAATTTGAGCACTTTTCCTTTCAGTGACTTTTGATGCACAGAACACAGGTGTAATACTTTTTGGATGAAGTTGATAAGAGTCAAACTAAGGACACACTACAGCTTTTGAGAAAATCATACACATCCATTTGCTAAATGTAATAATTTTATTGACACCCTTGAACATCACCTGATGGAGGACCGTAGCTCACCTGTACCTGCCAAAGAAGTTAAGGGGTGAGGAACCGCTCCCACAGCAAAATGGCGTTCACACTCAATAGCATTAAAAAATACAAAATGCAAAATCAAAGAAACACATCTATATGAGTGGGCCACCCAAATAGATTCTCAACACTCCTGTAGCTATATCTAAAGATTGCTCTGATGATACTAACACAGGAGTGACACTGTTGGCCTAGAGTGATCTTACTTGAGCCTTGTTGAAATTATTTCAGTGCTTTGGTGCATTAGAACTATTTCTTTGCAGTGCCTGACATATTCACTTTCTTGTGTGTCCAAGATCAAGAGGACTGTTACTTTGAAGATTAACAGATATTATTACAATATCCTATTCTTCTTCTTTGCCCAGAACCATGGGAAGAAGGTTTGGCCAATGTAGTTTTCTATGGTAGCCATGGTTTTTGCCAAAATTCTGCTCCATGAATGCTGCTATGTAACTTTGGAATCAATGCCGGCTGTGGCATCCACAGTAAAACCTGGCCAAACTTTGTATCAGTGGTTTTAGGTCAGCCAGCTAACAGGTTAACTAGATTTTGTTGAAGTCGTATTATTTTTGTAGTTCCTCCACGCAGTGCCCTTCCGTTACCAGTCATGGCAACTTCGCTCATTTTGTTAAATTATGTTGTAATATCACATTCTGATATTTTGATATTGTATGAAGTCACTTTGATATCCAGTATCTTCATGTTTAGGACAGAATCACAATGTCTCGTGACATGTGAAAACTTTTTCAGAAATTGCCACGTAGCACAGGGGATGACAGCCTTTGTGATAACACACACTGAGATTCCCCATTGATCATATGGATCCCAGTGCTTTTCTGAATATTTACTGTGTATTGTATTCTGAGTGGTTGAATAGATGTTCAGTGTAAAAGAAAAAAAAAGAAACAAAACCATGTTGCAGAAGACTGCTACTTTGGCAAGATTGTTCTATGTCTTGGGTACTGTTGTCTGTTGCTTAGCAACATGTGTGAAGAACATAGTTACTGTTTTTAGGACCACCTCTTTGTCACCATGCTTACCAGTAATAGGGGCATCCAGTAATGACTGCCTTATGTTCTCTCAGTGTGTCGTAGGTTCATAGGTAATGGTGAATGTTGAAGCCTTATTTCTGGCGATCACTCTCTCCCTCTGGGACGGCAAATCATTTTATTGTGAGATGGATTAATCTAACTAATTTATAAGTAAAGTGTTTTCTAACAGAGCTGTGCTGTCTTTTGTTTTCATTTTCTCAATCTGCTTTGCATTCATAACAAATATTTATCATGGGATATTAATACTTGGAGTTCATTTACAAGTATGATATAATTAAATACACAAACACAGATTGTCTTTTGATTATGCTTTTAATCAGGTAATCAGATAAAGAAAAAATAGGTGGTGAGTATAACTCTGTCAGAGTGAAGAGAGCAAGAGCTGTAATGATTAGTTAAAATGATTGAAGCAGCTCATTGTAGTATGAAGTTAAACTTTGTCCTCCTTATTAAGTCCTTCCTTTTTCTCAGGACCTAGACATGACAAGAAATAATAATATGATGATTATCATTATACAATAAACACACATTAATCCACTATTGGTATCAAAACTACCAGTAGGGTGCAAATGTGAACAGACCTTTCATTTTGATGGGACCCAGGACCAGAGTCTCGCTGTCGTGTTCTGACCATGGTTCTGACCCCACGTCTCTGGCCTTTCGTCTGTTACAGCGGTGGCGGCAGATAGAATTGTAGTCAGAAGCTGGGCATATCAGGACCTTGCACTGGATGTACACATTCTCTGTGGCTCGGAGGAACCTGAAGGCCTTAAATCTGAAACGGGCGTATGCACGGGTGCCAGTGCTGTAGGTGTAGTAGGTACTGTCCACAGGACATCTGAAGGTGCAATAGAAACAGTGTGACTGCAGAATACATATCCTATGAATATGTAAACAACACAGATCACAGAATCAACAGATAACACTCAGCATATTTCAGTTTACCCGTTACGGACTAGGTCGTAGGATCTGGTCTGGAAATCATGAGGCGATGGTGAGGCCACACAGGTGTCAAGGTAGACAACCAGGGTGTTGTCGCCCCTCCTCAGGTCCACTTGGACATACATGTACTGGTTTAGACTCACTATGTATGGGACTTGAGTCACCTGATAGAAAAGAATGCAAACTCAAACTTTCAGTATGTCTACAGTAACTGTAATGCGCATGTACATATACTACAAAGTAGTATCAATATTAATTAATTTATTAATAGGAATCATTTTACCACCTGAAGAAAAAAGTTTTCACACCTTGTAGTAGAAGTTGCTGGATGTGTAGAAGCTCATGCTGGTGTTGAACCTGCCTGTGCCTGTAATGCTGGTGTTATCAATGTGATGGACAACATACAAAATCTGCGATATCGAGTCTTGCTCCATTCGACAGGTAACATTCAGCCTAAAGTGAGATTGGCGTGTGATCTCTCCGGAATTGGAGGTGTCGGCACGGAGACTGTTGGTGTACATAACTCTGCCATTCTCAAACTGTTCAAAGTAGAAGATATTGAAATAAATGTCAAGATTTCTATAACATCTGCATCCAAATCACTACTTTTAAAGTAATTTATGTGAGAATTCTTAGAAAGTTTTCAGAAGGTGGTGAGTCGTCTACCTTTCTAACGGTGCCACAAGTGTTGATGGGGAAACTGAAGACCACCTGGTATGAGGAAACCTGGGGTCTGCAGTATGGGTCATTCAGGTACAGACTGTGGCCATCATAGCCAAGGGAGTTCAGGTAGGACCTCTGAATCACAATGTTCATGTTGTCTGAGGAACAGTCCACTTTACCTGGTAAAGCACCGTGTTCACAACATATTTACAACAAATCCTATTGATATTCCTTTCACACCACCAAGAGGTTTAAATTTGTAGTTTTAAGAGAAAAGCTTTAAAACTATTGGATGGATTACAATGAAATGCGGTACAGATTTTGCATCCAGTGCCACCATGTAATACTGTGATTAATGACTAAATACTGAAAATACATGAAAAGCCAACATTCCCATTAGTCTCAGCTGTACTTTGTGTTTAGTGGTAATTAGAAAATGTTGGCATGCTATCAAACTAAACTAGGATGGCGACAATGGTAAACATCTTTTGCTACACATTAATATGGTAATTTATAGTATTTTGGTTGATTTACGGATATACTGCTATGATGGTGTTTAAAATGATACTGCAGTGATTGTTTTGCACTTCTAAAGTGGAAGGAATCACAACAGACAGATTAAAAATATCCTAACTTTTAGTCCCTAGTATATGACTAATACTGTTTTAGTACATTACGCCAAAACTGTTACATCCTACATTTCCCACAATGCAACCAGTAGCATCTTTTTGTTAGATAATCCCCATCCCCACCTGGTAAATTCACAAGTCACAGTAGCAACAACATTTTAACACACATATAACCACAACAATATCAAAACTAGACGTCTTAAATCCGCCACAGTTTTACCTGAGCTTGGTTTCAGAGAGCTCATGAACTGAGCATTGAATCCTCGGCCAACCACACCTCTGTCAGACCGGAAGACCACAGTCATGTAGTTTGAGGAGGAGTAGAAAGAGCTCATACTGTTGTTGCACACTTTTCCCAGTAAATTTGAATGGACAGAAGGCCCGTCATGGACTGAAATGTAGTCGCAGTTGCAGCAGTTTTCTAATCTGTTTTTTAAAGAGATGATAAAAGCCATAAATCACTGACCTATTGAAGTAAAACTTAAAAAAACAACTTTAGAGGCTAATTCTGTAATTGGTAGATATTTTCCCATTCTTCAGATATAGTACACGATAATGCTGCTTATTTATAATAATAATCTCCAACAATAGTCTATTCTTCACTCACTGCAAAAATGTGAATGCCAGGTAGATTCTTTGGTCAACTGAACCACTGAGCTGCCAGACACAGTAGGCATTGTCGTGATAGTAACTGGGATAGTTGGGGCTAGAGAAGGTACCAGAGCCAAACAGGGAGCCTCCACATGGCATTTCTGAAGGTGCACAAAATTACATGAGAATCACTGCAATTAACTATATTTGCTGAAGGCTCATTTTGTACATTTAGGATCCACAGGAGGATTCAAAAACATTTCAGTAATTTGTAATATGGTGTATTCTTTTATATTTAAGTTGTAGAGAAGGCTTCCATACCTGTTCTGAATGGGTCACGTGTGGTTTGAATATGTCCAGTAGGGTGGTAGCAGTAAGCTAGATGACAGGGTGAGGAGAATAAGTTGATCACTATCTCTTTGTACTGTGTAAAAGATTTTTTCTTATATACCTACAGTTTATTCTGCAAGTGTGATTAACAAATATTATCACGTGTCCATGTAAGAACTGATGAATTTGACAGACATCAGCAAGAGAGGGATGCAGAACCTGTAAATGCTGTTGATTTGTTAGGATTCGACACTTACAGTAGTAGTCATGGCAACAGTTTCCATTGTATTCACAAGAATATGAGCAGGAGCAGCTTCCCATGTGACTGCCGCAGCTGTATCGACATGAGGGTTGTCCTGAGAGACACCGGAGGATATGAAAACATTTCAGTAATTTGTGATATGGTTTATTCTTTTATATTTAGGTTGTTGAAAGGGTTTCCATACCTGTTGTGAGTGCTGGGGATTCACTAGTGTGGTAGCAGTAAGCTAGATGACAGGGAGAGGAGAATAAATTGATCACTATCTCTTTGTACTGTGTAAAAGATTTTTTCTGATATGCCTACTGTTTATTCCACAGGTGTGATTAACAAATATTATCACGTGTCCATGTAAGAACTGATGAATTTGACAGACATCAACAAGAGAGGGATGCAGAACCTGTAAATGCTGTTGATTTGTTAGGATTCGACACTTACAGTAGTAGTCATGGCAACAGTTTCCATTGTATCGACAAGAATATGAGCAGGAGCAGCTTCCCATGTGACTGCCGCAGCTGTGTCGACATGAGGGTTGTTCTGAGAGACACAAAGGGATCAAGTCTTATCAAACTATTTACAATTACTACAATCATTCTCACATCCTTGCCGATACAGTTATTTAAATACCTGTGTTGGAAACTGAAGTTGTGGATGAACAGTAATCTGAAAAAAAAGATAATAGAACAGAAATCAATTTCACTCCTTTTCCTTAAAACATGACAGTCAACGGTGATGACATTATAATGAAGATGTTAAAGCTTGAGGATTGCTGGATACTTACAGTTGAAGTCATGACAACAGTTGCCATAGTACTGACAAGAATATGAGCAGGAGCAGCTTCCCATATTGTAGCCGCAGCTGTGTCGACATGAGGGTTGCTCTGGGAGACACATGGGGATTAAGTCTTACCAAACTATTTACAATTATTACAATCATTCTCACATCCTTGTTGATACAAATATTTGAATACCTGTGGTGTATTCTGTTGTGGGGTCTGGATACCAAGCTGTGGATGAGCAGTAATCTAAAAGAAAAATAAGAGTAACAGAGGTGAATTTAACTCCTTTTTCATAAAACATGATGGTTTACCAGTGAAGACATTATACTGAAGCTGTTGAAGCTTTCACACCTTTAAATATAATGCATTCCAGTACATTATCACCCACAATGACCTCAATAATAAACAGGCTCTGTGAAAGTAGACTTTATGGCAGAGCTGTTGTTACATTAGATTGAATCAGTGTTCCTAACAAAGTGCTCAGTGGTCATCAACCGTTTTACCGCTACAGCCTGGTTTTACCTTCAAAATCTGGACAACAGTTTCCTCTCATTTGGCAGAGTGAAGTACATGAGCAGTCTCGGACATTGTTGCCACAGTTGTGTCTGCAGGAACCTTCAGTTACAGAATGAAAGATATAAAACAATTCCCATCACTAAAAACACAGAGTTTAGGTTGATCTCATCTGGGTTCTCTTGGTTTTCATTGCAATTCAAATTCTAGTAATATTTAAAATGGTGACACTGCATATTGTGTAAAATAACATCTTGGTCATAATCACAGAGACTTACCCACAAGACTGTAGTTGGCAATAAATCCTGGGCTGCTAATAATGCTATCACTCCTAAAGCTCACAGTCAAATAGGTACCAGAGGAGTGGAAGGTGGTTCCGTTACCATCACACACCTTCCCAAGGAGCCTGCTACTCGTACTGGAGCCATCATAGACGTAAACAGCATCATAAATGCATGATGCGTCATCCTCCAGGCTGTGATAAAAGCAAAAGAAGAACAGAGGTTTGAACATAAAGCCACAGGCAATGTAGAAGTAGTCAACAAACCACATACATTATTCTTGGTAGACTTACTCTAGAACAGGGAAATCCAGCTGCACAATTTGACTACCTGAACTGCTTGGTCTGATGTACCATGTGCAGTCGGCACCGTTTGGGTACGTGGCTGGATAGTTGGGGCTGGAAAAACTACCTCTCTGGCTATACAGGTAGCCACCACAGTTTGTATAAGCTAAAGAAACATGGGATCATGAGATTTAGATGAAATTACTCATAAAGAATGGAAACATAATAAATGATCAGACTATACAGATGACAAGATACATTCATGAAAAATACAATCATACAAGTGTTAATAAATAAATAAACAAATCAGCCTATTAAACATTAGCTGATACAGAGTTAAACCAAGCAGAGGCTAATTGCATTTGTTGATTTTAATTATATTTTTAAATTGTTAGTTTCAATCTATAAATTACTTTTATACAGTATGCGAAAATAAACTTGAAGTATAGTCAACAAAATACTCACAAGTCTGGAAAGGCAGCATTGCAAATCATAGCATTTGATATACTGTTAATGCACCTTTATTGATAATTTGACACTTTACATATGTATATATATATATTTGACGCATTTTATAGTTTGCAGTCCTGTGCAAAAATGTCAGCTATGTTGGATATGGGGTATTATTACTATTATTGTGTTTTTGGTCTTTTAGAAAATTTGTCAATGAAGCGTAGATAATTCATCTTGGGTACTGGAGCACAACACAGATTATTTATTGCTATTACTGAGCTATACCTGCAAGTTATCCAGACCTGTGCTTTTTATACACCCAGAAACACAATCTGACTGATTATGCCTTTTGTTTTTACCTGTGCTGCCCCAGATACCATCGGTCGTCCAGAAATATCTTGCGTCTTTTTCTGGAAAAGTGAAAAAGAAGAAACTCCAGGAGTACATTTGGCACTTAAATGCAAGCAAAAACACATTCTCACTCAAACTTACTATCATTTAAAAATAAGTTACAAGACATTTGAGGTGTCCTAATAACCAGAAATCCTTCTACCTTGGATACAATCAGTAAATTACACTTATTTTGCTGCAACTGTTGGTTAAAACTAACTGAAAGCAACATTACATCAAGCCATTAAGATTTCACATTTAAGATGTATGTTGGATATTTATTTATTTATTTATGTATTCTATTTACCTGGAGATTCTGATGGTTCTGCTTTAATCTCCTTAGCTGCTGGGGGCCGAGCAGCACCTGATGGGTTATGACAGAAGCAAATGAAAAATAGTACATTTTTAGATGTACATATTTCATATATATGCAGTACATAGTTCATAGTACATAAGCCACTTAAAGACCAATGACAGCACAAGTAAAAACATCTTAAAAGTACCATCATATTGATTAAATATGCTTAAACTGATATTTAAACTGCCCTAAAAATACAAATACATAAGACAATCCAATAACAAAATAAAAGACAATACCTTGCACTCCATGTGAGATGATCACACTGCAAAGAATCAAGAGAGTCCACATGGTGAATTCTTTCATCTTCCAACCTGCTTCAGATGTTGAACATGACAGCTTATATAGCCAGTAGCCAGCTTAGCACCCATAAAGTTTCTGATGTCACTGAATGTGATAAATTACTCAGTAATCATTGTGCATGAGAAACACACAGTTGGTTAGCTATCATAAAGAGTATGTGGTACGTGTTCACCTTCAGCTTCAGGATGTGTTTTAAGGTATTTGTTATACTGTAAAACTTCATGAGGGGTTTGGGAACTTGCAATTGAGCAGCTAATAACATATTCACTATAATGATCTTGCATGTGTAACAGACATCTGCTACACTAATCGTAACCAAATATTGTCATTACATCCACCCTACTGCAAGTTGCACCATTATACAGTAAAATTGTGTGCTAAAAAGAACAACATTTCACTGAAGTGAACCATTTTATGTTAGAACTAATAGAAAAACTATAATACAGATGCAGTTTAATGTAGGTTAAAGCCTGAGAAACTTCAAATAAAATTTCACCATACAGTAACAGCCGTGCAAACGCGTACAAGTACTTGATTCTTTAATTATTATTTTTTTTAAAGCATAATTTTTGTGTTGAAGATTCACATATTCTGAAAAAAATGGTTTCCTGTGTTCATATTTCAGGGCAAATTATGTCATAGTTCTAACAATGGCAATAAAGGTCAGTCACTCTGTCACTCACCACTTTGGCCTTGACTGAAAGAATGAATCCCTGTTACTTGATGTTGACCTTTGTATTTGGATGAATTCCTGTAAATGTTGGTATAAACATCTTGTCCCACTCAGGATGTATTAATACTTGTCAGGTCCAAACCAAACACTTGAAAAATTACCAACAGTCAGCCTCAGCTGTACTTTGTGTTCCAGTACTAATAAGCAAACGTTAGCATGGCAACATACTGACTTAATAAGGGTAACCATTGTACCAGCTTATCATCAGCATGTAAGCTTTGTCAGTATGAGCATAGCATGCATTTAGCACTGCTACAGCCTAAATAAGCCTCACAGAGCCACTAGCATGGCTGTAGACTTGTAGTCTTGCTATTTTAATTCAGTAGTGTTTAGTAGTATTAACTGAAAGTCAGTATTTTTACAGTAGGGTATGTTGGCATATACACTCACTGTGCACTTTATTAGGAACATCTGTGCAATCTAATGCAATCCAATACAACAGTTCTGCAGTAAATTCTAATTTTATGAAGTTTATACATTTTTTATATAGTTTGTCAGTAAAGATATAAAATACTTGAAGTAAGTATATGAAATATGGTGTATACAAACACTCCATATACATAAAAGCATGGTGCGTTTGAAACACTCCAAACACACATTATTATACTAAGTCTTACCGAGACTCTTTACTTTCCTGTTCTGAATTTATTAACATAACAGTGTTTAGAAAAGATAAAACCAGGGCTGTAAAACAATCGACACAATACATAATTTCTCTGTCTAATCAGAAAATCTTGCCCTGCCTTGTTGAATCAGGTGTGTGTGAAGGATCTTCCCTTTTACATTCAGGATGTCCTTCTTTAATAGCAAGTTTGAACTGCACTGCATAATAACACCTATAAAGAACATTTGAAAGTTGTTTGCTCTTTTCCCAGGACATCCATCCTTTGAACAGTTTGAGTTTGACAGTGACACAAGAGAAAGTTGAAGTGAGGCTATAAGAGACCCTGTTTTTTGGAGGGTTTTTTATACATGCATTTGCATTCATTAGACATTTCATTCTTTCTCAATTTAGAAACATGGTTTAATGATTATTACTGTAAATCTATAGTCTTTAGTAAAAGCTGACTTATGACATGGAGTGAATAACGTGACTAATACAAAAAAACCTAAAATCTATGTGAGATAAAGTACCAGTTAAAAGTTTTGACACACTTTATCATTAGGTGAATGGAAAACTGTGTCCAAATATCAGAAAGTGAAACACAAGAGAAAGCTAACAGAGATGAGACAGGATAACTAAGTAACATGAGAACAATATTTAAAAGAATATGTAAATCTGATTATTGATTAAGTTATTCACTTGTTTTAACTACTGTAGTTTTGTTTTTCTTTATTCAAATTGAGGATCTGAGGATAGAGGATGTTGTATTGCTGTACAGATTGTAAAATCTCTAGAGGGAAATTTGTGATTAGTGATATTTGGCTAAATGACTAAACTTGACTTTTAGCCTCCCTTCTCATAAGAATTTATGTCATTCAGGTTTGCTGCAAGTTTGAGAATTGTTTACTTGATACTCTCTTGACCCCTTTGATTGCAAAAAAATTACAAAGACCATGCGTAATTCCCCCCATCACAAAGAAAGATCTCATCAATATGGTGAAATTTCTGTGAGTCACTCTCAAAAGACGGAAAACAAAAACAAGCCTGGCTGTCCCACTGCTTCGCACTCCTGATTTGGGGAAGTTGAGCTCTCCTTTCACCCCCTTGGAGATGAGCTTGCATCATTCTCCTAAAGTCAACATGTAGAGGGACATTGGGTGGTCTCTCTCTTCTCCCTATTTATCTATAGTGGGAGCTCGTCAGTACAAAGCAGGTTGTGACTCATGGCCCTGAGTCAATGCTGTTTTGGTTAATCAGTAACTAGAGTGGGAGCACTGTGGCTGGCTGTCGGGATTAAAGTAAGGCAGCAGAGTAGCTGCGACCTCACTCAGCACCTCACTCAGTAGCAGTAGATACACACAAGGTAAGAGCAAACTTTATCTCAGTAATTGTCTTATTGTGCAGTACTAATTTGTCAGGGAAAAAAGGAAAAATGGAAAAATAGGACTGATCCATTATATTCTTCATAACTATAAAATATTTAAAATGTCTAAAACCTGTTGTGCAGCAAACTCTTGAACACTTTATCAATTCTCTTGAACGTTCTCGTAGAAAATCGGAAGCTTTTTTGTTTAATTCAAGGGTTCTCAAGAGTGGATCATGTCAAAAGTTTTGTCTAAATTCTGGAGCTTGACAGAAAACATCTGTGATCATGACTCAACCACGTCTTCTGACCTCTGTTATCAAGTCATTGGGTACATAACTAACCCACTTGATTGTGGATCCGAGCATTTGAGTGCGCAGGTTGCATTGATCAGGGACCAAGGCCATGTCCTGGGTGCATGTCCAAACAGAGGAAAATCCAGTGTTTGCTCATCTCCTCCAAGAGAAGGTGAGCAAACATGTTTCTGCATGTTCAACTCAAAGTCCCATTTTTGCATAAGAGTAGTCACCCAAATTATAATTTTTCAGGTTATTGTATCAAAAAAGCTCAAAGGGGAGAGAAACTTGTCATTGCAACTTAGAAGGAAAATTGCATTTTTTAAAATCAGTTTACTCTGCATTAGTCAGGAGCTCCTGTAAAAAAGCTATGAACTTGTCAACATGCACGGGTAAATGATTTTTTTTTTTTTTTTTCATTTCAATTATATACAATTTGTGTACAGTTTATATTTTGAAATGTATATGTATTTATTCCATATGTGTATTTATTTTGACATGTCAAAAGTGGCAAAATGAGTATAATATTTTGTAGCTACAGTGTGCACCAAGAACTGTCTTGAAGTATGTTGAAATGTTCAGCATGTGAAATTGTTTGTTGACTGTCTGAGCATGCTTAGATTGAGTCCAAAATCTGAGGATCCAAATAAACAATCAGCAATATCCAAATACGACATTAATCTTCTGTTAGCGAGGAAACACAAACAAACATGCACAGATGCACGAAAATCCTCTTCATTATTTATACGACCTCTGTCACAGAGGGTAATGCCTGCTCTCATTCACTGGCCAGCAGGAGAGAGGACACACAAAGAGCTATCAATCTATCACTGACATGTTGCTCTATGTCCAATGTTCCTGCCAGCCAATCCTGTCAGAGACAGAAAAACCAGATTCAGCCAGATTCCTGGCAAAAGCCACACTGATAGTTATATAGCATTCACACACTCCTCAATAGTAAGTACTCTCATGCTCACCAAGACTCAAGAAGTGATTCATCTTAAACTACAAATATCTGTCTCCTCCCACAGAAGGAATCGTTTTAAGGTGACTACCAACAAAAGGTAAAATGCAGCGCTTACGGTCGCCTCTTCTACTCCTCCTACTCTGCTGCTACCTCTCAGGAAACGAAGCCAACCGTGTCTACGTTCACCCTTTCTATCTCTTTGCCGCTGAGAACGTCAGCTGTGAGACCCTGCAGACTCAGACTCCCAAGCCTCTGCTAACAGATTCTGTGGCACCCCTTGATATTGAAGTCCTGACACCGGACAGCAGGGATCCATTGAGTCAGGATGGGCAGAGGCAAAACATCACACAGAGAACAGCGGTTCTGGCAGGGCTGCTGAACTCTCTGGGCCTGAGGATGTACCAGGCTTTCAGCAACAAACAGCACAGAAACATCCTCCTCTCTCCTGTCAACACCTTTGGATCCCTTGTCACCTTTTACCTGGGGGCCTCCAAGAAGACGGCAGGCGAGTTCCAGGTCTTTACTTTTGATTTGTTCTTACTGAATGAAGAGATGATTAATTCAGTCCTAACCCATCTATTTGATTATCAGGTCTTGAATTTTTGTTCAAAGACATAAACTTTTCCCAACCCACTTCTATCTTTCCAGGAGCTTCTTGGCCTGAGCAGTGGCACCGACCAAAAGGACTGTGTGTCCTTAGTGGATGGACACAAGGTTCTGAAGACCCTGCAGAACATAAACTCTCTGGTGGACGATGGACCTAAAGATGAAATCACCACCCAGGTGTGGGCCTTCACTCGCCAGGATGCTCAACTATCCAAAGACTTTATTCAGGGTACGCAGGACTTCTCAGATGCATCATTCATCCGCAGTGTGGACTTCTCCAAACCCCAGGAGGCCGAGCAGCTGGTGAACAGCTTTGTGGAGAAGACGTCAGACGGGAAAGTGAGGAGCATCTTCAGTGACATAAACCCCAGCTCTGACCTTCTGTTCCTTACTTCCTTCCACTTCCAAGGTCTGTCTCTTCTGTCTCTGTCTTTTCTCTAAACCCTTATTAAGTTGTTTTTTTTACAGCATAAACATTATAAAGACTTGCACCATCAGACCTTTACCACACTGCCAGGATGATAATGCTTAGTGAACTATTCACTCTCACTTTAAATACAGCTGATACATATTGTATGTGTGGCAGCAAAAACATTTGATTTGCACTTCAGCCAGGGAGGGGTGAAACATGGCACCACTTATTATGATCACAATCAGATCAGATTACTTTTACTATACAGAATAAAGTACTGTCCAACATACAAGGATGTGGCTTTGTTCTAATAGACTGAAATCGAACAACAATGCCACTACCTAACTTGATGTTCTGGTTGTGTCTGTTCAGGCAATTGGACGAAAGCCTTCCAGCCAGAGAAAACCTCCTTGCAGGAGTTCCATGTGGATGAAAGAACCACAACAATGGTTCCAATGATGACCCACACGGGTCAGTACCACTACCTGAATGATAAGGTAAATCTGAGTTCAGGAGATCTGTCTTAATGTTGATTTGTTGGAGCTATTTGGTGTATTTCTACTTTCCACATATGTCCACCTATATGAAGTGAAATATTGTTGGAATTTGCTTGTATCTTAATGACTGCACACATCTGTAATAATTATTTTTGTTTGGTGCCATGAAGGTGCGGCGATGCACGGTTGTGAAGCTGCCTCTGAGCAATAGGTCCTACATGTTGCTGGTCCTGCCTCATGAAGGGACCAGTGTCCTCGACTTAGAGTCTAAGCTGCGCACTGATGTCATGTCTGACTGGCACCAGAGCCTCCAAGAAGGGTGAGAATAGGACTTTTCCCAACTTTAACACTAAATTCGTATTGAGGTATCACCTACAAATCATGATGTACTTTTGCAAAAAATAGCAATCTGATTAAGTGTTAATCAGAAGCATATCTTGTCTTGCATCCATTTTTTTTAATATTTTTATCAAAATAATGTGACATTTACTGGAGTTAAAGCAACATTTTAATGGACCATAATTGTATAATTTCTCTTACATGTCACTTTTTCTTGTTGAAGAGCTGATTCTAAAACACTGGGCCTATTGCAACTTATTGCACATTTCTGTTCAAATACTTTTTCATATCAAACTTTAAATGGGGTTTCCCTCTCATCCCTTCAGTCTGTTGGAGCTGTCACTGCCAAACTTCTCCATGTCCTCTGACACCAATCTGCGTACCCTGTTGGCCAACATGGCTCCAGAAGTAGAGGCTAAACTGTTGGGCTCCCAAGCTGAGTTCAGCCAACTCAGCAACACTAAACCCTTCACTATAGATAAGGTGAGCAAGCTGCATGGTCAAGCCATCAAATCATAAGAATCATTCACTGTGTATGAGTGCGTCGTTGAATTAACCTGCCGTCTCTGTCTCAGGTGGTCAGCAAGGTGTTGTTTGAGATGTCAGCAGAAGGAGTGGGGCCTCATGAAGGGGCAGAGCTTCAGGACAAGGTCCAGGAGGAGGGTATCCCCCTGAAGCTATCCATCAACCGGCCGTTCTTATTCTCTGTGATAGAAGGAAATTCTAACGCCATCCTCATACTGGGCAAAATCACCACATTATAATAGTAGCATTGTACTTCAAACCAACAAAAACCTCTGACATGAAAAATATCTGACCCACCAGGTCTATTCCTTTCCTATGTATTTCATCCCCTGCAGCTTAAGTTCCTGTAGTGGCTGATATCAATCATTCCTTTTGATCCTATCCTTGTTTTTTAACTGAATTAAAGGTCACATACAGTAGCTATATGAGGAATGAAGCACAACCTCGTTCAAGAAGGATACACTACAGTGTTATTGTCTTTTACCACTTAGCTTATCTCAAAAACTGTTGGGAGTCATCGGGGAATCCTTTTTCAGTATTTATAAACCTGTTACTTTAAGCTGAGTGATTTTCAAACAGCCAATTAAAATACTAATTTCTTTTTTTTTGTACAAATATTGTACAGTATTTTTCATTAGGGTAGGTACAGTAACTATGATTCTCTATGCTGAATGATTAATACATTGTATTTTGTAACTAAGAGTTTATTTTTGTTTTGTTGCAATTTGTGATTCCTGAAATAATAATAATAAAAAAAAGATTCCTCAATGTGGTTAAAAAGTCAGTTTATTTCATTGTTTGGGAACAGTCATTAACCTTTCAAAGCCTTTTAGTGAGTCTTGCATTAAAATCCATCATCTGGACTGCAGGGAAATGTTGAACTAGATGTCATTCAACTTTGTAATTACATTTGTAGCTGATAGTGTTACAACTAAGATATGAAGAAATCACTTTAAAACTATCCTTCTGACAATTATTCACTCTGGTAAAGATAATATTTCAATTACCCAGATGTTAAAATATAAAGACAAAACAATAAGCGGATTGATTTCCTTCATTCCTGCTTCTTTATATTGTGCCAATTGGTCAGCATTAAAAGAAAAAAATTAGCATTAAATACTAGAGAAACAACATCCTGGAGAATGGCCATCCTTCTATCTCAATCAATTTAACTTAACTTTTTTAGGGTTTTATGATATTTTTAAATAAAAATGTGATCACTGCTTTCCAAATACTTAATCTCACCATTACACGCCCCTTTCACACTTTATCTTTGTCATTGTATCCCTCCTTAATGCTGAGCACTAGAAAAAACGTACAAACCAACAACAGTTGTAATGGTTGTGTTACTATGACAACCAGCAACCATAAATTGTCATTAGCTGAGGTGTAACATTTTTATTACAGCGGTTTTAATAAGTGTTTTTTGATTATTTATTTATTATTTAGATAATTTTAATATATTTGAAAACATAAGTAATGTATGAATAAATATAAAAAACATATCAATATGACTGAAAAAAGGCAGAAACAACCCAGGGCAAAGTTTGGCATTGAGTTCTTGTTTTCTGCTTATCATTTGTTGCTAAAATAGTCCTTGAGCTTTCATGGCGGTGGTCTACAGGGAAATGATGCGTGTTGTGTAAACAGATGTCGAAAGTACCGCTGCTAGTAGTGAATGACCTTTGCTTTACAACACACAAATCAAACATTCAAAGTTCCTTATTTTATGCCAAACATATTATATTATACAAATTTGATTTCAACATAAAATGTACATGTCACACACTGACAGACTTCTTTATATATGATTAATCCTTCACCACGTAGCAGAAAACAAACAAATATTGTTTGACTGACATCGTCTCCTCACAACTTAGACTTGAAACTATTGTAATGCAGCATTCTGGCCCAACACAAGATCAGTACATTAGTTTGCATAGAGCAGTGCATATCACCAGCAGCCAGCATTGATTATTATGTGGACATTTCATGAACATGATACCACGAAAAAATCCCTTTTATTAACATTCCCCACAGTACATCCAATGATAATCCAGTCTCAAAGACAGACAACCCTTTCTCTGCTGTGTTTCCAACAATTTAACATTGATCAGACAGATTTCAGTAGTGTCCAAACTTGACCTTCTTTCATTGTGGTCAAATCAGCATAACTCTAACGCTGACTTCAGTCTGTTTTTTCCTCCTTCACACATCTTGGAGAAATGCAGGGATGAACGCAGCATGTTAATGGGTTTCAGTTACTATGGAGTCAGCCAGAGTCTACTGGTTCTGTTCAGCGAGCTCTCGGGCCTCTTTCACCAGGTCCATTAGAGTGGCGAACATAGAGATGTCAGTTGGCTGAAGACCCATCTTCTGGATCTGAGACACACAACAATACAGAACAGAGTGAGCGGGAATAACCAAAACCGTGTAACACAATTTTGTACATGTTTATGCCAGAGAAATCTGCATTTGATTGCTACATTTTGTGATGGCCCTTGTCTGTTGTATGTGCAGTCAGTTATTGCATCTGCCTTACCTTACATTATCCATATACATCCACATGAACACTACTGACATCATATCCATATCTGACACCTCATATCCGAGGTTACTCCACAGTTTATTTTCTTCACTACAATAATTTGGTACATTTTGGACATTTGGTATTTTTTCCCCTGGTATTGTCATGGCCTGTGTGCTGGGTTACAACGATATCTGTCTCCACACACGTCTGCATGTGTTTGTGTACCTGTCAAGCACCACCTACCTGTTCCCCGAGGTACTCCACATCGAGTGCCAGCTGGAGGCGGATCTTGCTGTCGTCTGTGGGTCCTCCGTTCGCTCCTGCTGTGGTAGTCGTGCTCGCGCCCTTCCTGGCTTGCTTCAGTCGCTTCAAACTCTCCTCCATCTTCCTCACTGAGCTCAGCACCTCAGAGATGGTCTCATAGTACCTGAACACAAAGCATGGACACATTAAGAAAGAGGCACAACTTTGTTGGAAATAAATCATGATCAAATGAAAAAAAAAAAGATACTACCACTACACCAACTGAAATAAGACCAAAAATATTGAATTGTAACTCCACCTTGGTGCATCTACTGAAATAGTTCGACATTCGACAGGACATCTTTAAATGAAGCTGATATGCTTGCATTTACATTTTATGGTAAACATCACAGTGAAGGCCTTGGTCAATACTTTTTAATTCTTCTAATTCTAGCATTATATTTAAGTGTATTTGTGTGTGTGTGTGTGTGTGTGTGTGTGTGTGTGTGTAAGTTCACCTCTGTGTGCAGTCAGAAAGTGCAACTCGCAGCCACTCCTGTGCTGTGGAGGGAGTCACCAGCCCCGTCGAGTCAGTCAACACCTGATGTAACGGACGTAAGGCGTTGTCCATGTACGCTGACGCACGTACTGGCAGATCCTGTCCAGAAAGAAAGTAGACTGTTGTATGCAGGACAATCTATACACTAAAGATTAATGGTGAAAATAAAACTTGATATTTGATTTGGTTCATTTTGAAGATGAGGAGAGGCTACTGAAAACCCCTGAATCTTCCTTCCTCTCTATTTAACTCTTAAAATGTTCTGCAGTTGTTAGTCATATTGAGAATTGCTTTACCAGATATAATGTGCCTTGTGCAGCTCAATTGTGTAAGAATGTACTGCATATATAAACACAGAATCAGTCTCAGTATCAGCAGGTACTTAGATGTAAAGGACTTGGATCACATTCAAGGGCAATAAAGTTACATCAGGATTAGTTTTTTCTTTATATTCTCTCTGCAATAGTGACTCCCAACAGTGCTACAGAAAATGCTGATTAATAAGAAAACGTAATATCATAGATGCAGCTATATATAGTTCAGCAGAAAAGCAGTGATGCAAGTGGCCATTAGGGTTCAGGCAGGCTAACCGTGAGTGGATGAAGGAGTGAATTAAAGGATACAATGGATGTATACGCTTGACCAAAAAAAATTGTTGGCACAAGTTCAACTGAAGTCCAGTGAGTGGACCTTGATTTTTTTTGTCAAACTGCCAAGTTTGCAACTTCATGGTCAATAATGAACCTCAAAGTTCAATTAAAACTTTCTTGAACTGATATGCTTCACACAAAGTAAATCTCTTAATAGTATGCCCATCATGACCCTGAAACATCACTTAGTTTATTAATAAGCTCAATGTTAGAGCCAATAATAATAAAGTACTCCACTGGCATTTGTTCGAATGCCAGTGGAGTACTTTATAGTTATTGGCTCATCCCTCCAAGTTTCATTAAAATCTGACCGGTCAATCCATTTCAAATGTAAAATTCTGACTTTTAAATTATAGCCTTTCCAATAAAAAAAAAGTTACATTACAACAAAGTTTCAAGTGAATCAGCCCTCAAGGTTTTGTCAAAAGCAGATGAGCATCATGTGTTGCCAATGTTTGCTCCATGAAATGTTATAGGATGGGAGAATGTTATATGATGTAACGCAGGAGAAACATACACGTTGCAGCTTCACTGACCTTATTCGTCCTGCGGTAGAGTCGTGGAACCTCAGAGGCGCTCTTCAGGAAGCGACAGCAGCGTTCAGTCAGATGCTGGGTCATCCTACTGTTGAGAGTGGGAATGCTACTTGACAGGCAAGACTTGGAGTCCTCCAGAGCATCTGACATAGGAGAGAACACTAGTAAATACACAAGTATAGTACACAAACAGTCTGATTTATCACTGTGTTAAAGCCAGAGATGGCAGGGGAAATACAAAGACTCGAGGAACGGCAACATTTTCTGACTGCAATCTTTGTTGATGAAGATGTCATGCTAGCCCTCTAGGGTATTGAATGGCTACATTTTTTTTAACTTCAGTGAACACTGGCATTTATGACTGCATCCCCACGTGTCCCCTGTAGCATGCATTATATAAAGTTAAGCCTACAGCAGATATAGTGCAGACAAGTAATTCAAACATAGTCAAAGACAAAAAAAAAGATTTGAATGTTTCTTCACGTTTCTTCCTCAGTTGACAAAACATGTAGAGTGAGCTCAAGCAAACATAGCAAGTGAAGTTAAAAGATAAAATGATTTCCACGTGCACTGTGTGGTTCACTTACCTTCCACAACGCCAACGTTTTTGAATCCGACGGCTTCTAACCGCTGTCTGACCATCTCTGACAACTCTGGTATCTAAGAAACAGACAAACCAACGTCATGGAATCACTGCAGAATTCTCCAAAAGTGACGATTTGTCACTTATACAATATTTAAGTTAAGTTCAATCAGCTTGTCTAAACATGTGAAACAGCTGTGCTCTACATGTTAAGTCAATTGAAAAAATAAATTATTTCTGTGGGGGCACCTGTTCCTGTAGTTTTTGGATGTCTGCTGCAATGTAGACCAGCTGTTTGGTGGACAGGGAGGTGGGACTCCCGCTCTCGCTGCCGGCCTCATCCATTGACGTTCGGCTAGAGGTGGATGAGGCTGAGCTCGGTAGAGGCCTGCTGGGCTCTTTGGTCACCTCAGTGGCTGGAGTTTTAGTTAACACCTGTCAAGACACCACTCAACATGAGGAACAAGAACAAACAGCACCAACATGTCTATTAAGTTTGATACCTCTTTCTCTTAATAATGATTTTTAAATCATTAAAATCCTCTGTCTGTTTTATTGATGTTTACCTCGTCAAGAAACTTGGCATATCGTGAGTAGAGCTGCAGTGTGAGCTTCCAGAAGCGATGAGCCAGAGGTGATAGGTAGACTTTATCTGACCAACACTTCACTAGGCAGGACCACAACACCACAGACACCTGCAGGTGATAGGCACTGCCAGCTGGTCATAAGAACAAACAGACAAAGTGTTACTGTGGGAGAAGTAGAGGTGCACATTGGTGTTGATGAGAGAGAGAAGTAATTACTACCTGGTGCTGCCTCCAATCCGTCACTTATGGCGTTCTCCAGACTTCCAGCTATTTCCTTGTACCTGAAAAACAATTAGAGACATTCAGAGAAAGGAGGGAAAACAATCAATGTGTAATCAGCTTATTTCTTGCATCAGCTCTGATATCCACATGCTCCTTACATGAAACAACACTGTGTCCGGGAAATTATGGACTTTGCAGGTTTGTACTGGGAAATGAGGACACAGGCTCTAATCTTTGTCTTGACGTGAAACGGTGAATCTGTCCATTGTGTACTTTACAGTGTGTGTGTGTGTGTGTGTGTGTGTGTGTGTTTTTGAGGGCAGTGGGAGGTTGACAAACAGTAGATGACACTGTGTCCAACTTCGCAACGGTTTCACACAGATCAATGGTTATTCCGTCAAGGTCCAATGTCATGTTTATGGGCTATGTTTAGTAATACGCTGAAACGTTTTCAATTTACATTTTGCTTCTTTTCATCGTTCAGCATTAAACTCACACCAATAAGCAGTTTTCAAGATTCCTGTAAAAATGGGCTTTATTCAACTTCTGAACATCTGCCAACTTGTCCTTTTTCACTAATAAATGCCAACAGGCTGGGTGCATTTTTAATTAAAACTCGTCTCTTGAGTCCTTAAAGGTAGACCTATCAGTTATTCAAAATACCAGCTGCGCAGAAAATTCCACTTTCACCGCTGTCAGACCATATTCATTTAAGCTGAGGGATCCAAATTCAAATGAGTAAAAGATGTATCCATTGAATGGATAAAAAAATAATGATTGAAATGAGAACTTTTTCTATTTGTTAAAAACTAAGTTGGGTTTTCCAGGATTAAGGAGGTAAGTACATTATCTAACTTTTAAGGCCAGATAACATGATTATTGGTGACCTGCAGTTAATGATATATATCCACTTTGCTCTGGAAAGTGATGGTGTGTGTATATGATGTGACATAGAGGTTGTAGATTGTATTGAGGAAATATGTACCGTAGTTGAAAGTAGACAGGCAGGTTCCATTTGTTGTGGAAGCTGGTGTATGAAGGATGCACTCTCAGCCTCTTCACACTGGCCTGCGAGCTGCACTGCCGCTCAAACCTTCGCACAAAATCCATACTCAAGCTGTAACGCTGGAAAAGAAGACGCCCAGGTGAGACCACAAAATCTAACATGAGTTACTTGACAGCACATGACATGCAAAACCTGTAAATAGTTTCAACACTCACTGTGTTACTGTGGACGTACCTCATAGAATATGTCGGGGTTTCCGGGGTTGAAGAGGTAAGGCAACCTCTCCTCTATTCCTTTGATTATCTCCGGCCACACAGAATTCACCAGGAAATCATAGCCCGGCACTATGTCAGCTTTGTCACTGAGGAGAGAGGAACAGCAGCACACTTTAGACATGTTATGACACTGTCTGCTGTACATTGGGTGCTACTTCAGTCAGCGATTCTTAAGACTGAGAACATGATCAAAGAGGACAAGTTAAGAGGCCAGTAGACAGAAACTGCCTCGAAGTTGGCTCTCTTTATGAAAGGAAAAAAATTAAAATCTGTCTGCAAATGATGCAAGATAATTATATTAATATATAATGCATAAAACTAAATAAATTAATATGAACGTGTGTTAAAAAGAGATCACACAGCTTGGTCAATGCGCAATGGCTCAAGAGATGAAAGCAGACAATTTGCAGCAGAAGGACTTCAAAACACAAACTCATTGATTTATGAATTAGGGATGACTGATACTGGATTTTCCTTTACCGATATACGACATGCCAATGTTTTCCAACTCATTTTGGATGATTGTTGATGCCAATATATGCACATGGCTGAGGAGTCCTATTACACATGCAATCATAGACTGTATTTAAGTATGATCAAGAAAGACAAAATATGAAGGAAGCACTAAAAGCATTAAAACTCTGATGAACCTGCAGAGTAAGTTGAGCAGAGTTTTCTTTAGACAGACAAGATTTAATCTTTGGTCCACACTCTGAAGCAGAATATGGTAGTAATGCACCTAATATGATGGTTGCCAACTGCTGTTATAAACCAAAAAGAAACAAATAGGCCTGTCATATTGGTAAAAATGGTAATTTTATGTCAATATTTCATTTTAAAGCCTTTAATGTTTGATTCCAATGTGCCAATATTAACATGCATCCCTACTGTGAATGCTTTGAATAAATTTGCGTCTGTGATCATATCAATACCTGGATATCGCTCCTCCAGTCACCTCTCTGAGGAGTCTACAGTGATGAGGAACAAACTCCAACAGTCGAGAATACATCAGCTGGAGACCGTTTGGATTGGACTTCACCACCTCTTCCACTAACACCTAAGAGGATCAGAGGAGATTCTCATGATGCATACAGCACATCAAAGCTATCACTTTCCAACATTTAGTTGAGGAAGCTTCACATTCAGGTAGTAAGTTCTCTTGTTGTCAGCCTAATTTTTACCTGGTCCATGTATGGCTTGACCAGCACCTGTCCTACCAGGGCCTCAGCATCTCGAGTTTTGTCAATGGTGGCGTACGTCCTAAGGCAGTGACGCACCATGACCACGTTGGATGTCTGCAGCCCCTCGATCAGGAGACCCTCCAGAGACTGCTGCAGCATGGAGGTTATACCTGCGATACGCTGGCAGAGTAGAAAACCTCATCACATATATAGTTACATAAGAGACTACATTCCAGTAAAAAACACAGCGACTGAATGATGAATCAAAATGAAAGATGGGATAAATTATTTCAGAGATCATTCCCATTGAAAATAAAAAAACACTAATATATTTTCTGCGTATTTAGTGACTTTAGCACTTAACAGAAGGACTGTACAGAAGCTGATCATCCTAGTCAGATAATTATGGGACTTATGGATTAGCAGAAGAGCAGGCAGATGTACTGACTGACTAACTGAGAGGCTATTGATTTATATGTTGTCTGACTGATCAACCCATTAACACTTACAGGTCTGACTTTGTCCAGAAGGGGCATGCCTTTGCTCTGTACAGCATGGAACTGCAGCTGGTTGAATTCAGTAGCTATCCTCTCCAGGATCTGACCTGCTAACAAGGGGCTGTACACAAACAGGCAGACAGGCAAGAAGTTAGAAAAAAAAACAGTTCTCAAGTACTTTTATCCCTGTACAGCTCTTCATATCATCAGTTTAGACATTTACCAGAGAATGGTATGAAGTTCACAACATTACAAAACAGACATATACCTTTGGACACTGCGGCTTGAAAAAAATAGAAATGCATAATTACATCTAAGACATGTACCATCTAATTACATTTTCTATCAATGGGCATTGTGCATGTAATGGCTGGCAGAGTAAAATATTACAATGCATCCATCTGCCTACATTCAGCTGCAACTGTTATCTACCAAGTGATGCCAGCAGGTTTACTGGCCTGTTTCCCACCTGCTGATTTCCAGAGAGTTGGATTCCTTGGAGTTCTGTGAGTGGAGGATTTTCTCAATCTTCTCCACTGAACGCACCACTTGGATCAGCCTCAATACACATACCTGACAGACGGGATGATGAAAAGATGATGAGAATTTATGAGATCATTCAACAGAGTAGAAAACTAGTCCTACATAGCTATTTCTACTATTGCAACAATATTACTGCATATTGTCAGCTACATTAAAAATGGGAAAACCACAGTTGCTATAAAATCATTTAAACAGGTTCATCTTCTGTGTGGAACCAAATATAAACAAGGAGCCAAACCTTTTTTTTCTGCAGATCCTCCTGTTTGGACAACTGGTTGTCTATGGACTGAATGACCTCACTCACGCAGGACCGCAGGCTCTGCAAAAGATAACATGAACACTTAGTGGCAGGAATTAATACAGTAGCATTAAACCAGTACATTTAATCAGAAAACATACCATAACCTCCTCTCGTAACTGTCCCAGTGGCACAGAGAGCTGATTGAGGGCTTTGTCCATCCCCACCTGAGAAAAGAGAAGAGGTCTGAGATGTCTCACACTTGACACTGATATACTTAAAAAAAGTAACACTGTATGGTTTGCTCCCTTTAATAGGACAAACATGAAAGCATTTAAGAGCCCAACCAAGACTGGATTTTTGAGGCTGTTGTCGATATTGATATTTGAAAATAAAACCAATTTAAAGGTTGACTGATATTCTTATTCTTCCATAAACACACAACTTAAGCACAGATATAGTTTACAGGTGAACAATACAGCATATAAGATTATTGTCCATTTAGAAGAACTTAAATCATGGACATTTAAGTTATTTGAATGAACAATAAATCAAAACACAAATTGTTTAAATTAAATTAAGACAAATTCAATCATATAAGCATTAACAAACACTGCTAGTAAAACATTTATTGAGCTTGAGCTTCATCAAGCCAGTTTATAATCAAGCTTTTCTTTTGTAATGATAATTATAATTATAATGAGATTATACAGTGTATCTGCCCTCGCCTGTATCCTGTGCAATACTATCCGTATCCATATCCACTCCTGCTACAGGCAACAACAAAGGGTAGGTCCTATAAGCAAATGCTTCATCCTACACCTTTTTGGTCAAACAGCTTTCTTTCTTTCTTTATACTTCTGTTTTCATCCCTTTTGGCTTGTTAATAGATATGGTGGAGATGAAGGACACAGAACAGGGAAATATGATTGTTTGCTTTGTTTGTTTGTTTGTTTGTTTGTACATGTGTGTTTTGAGTTCATGTGACTGAAAAACCAAAACAATAACAACGACTGACCAGGTTGGTGGAGAGGTTAACGAAGTCTGCATAGTCCTTGTTGATGAGCTCCACCATGGCTGTTTTCAACAGCTTGTAGTAGAGCTCCAGGTCCTCTCTCATCTCCTCCAGCTGGACCTGTTTCCGACACTCCGCCACAAACTGGTCAACGTCAAAGTCATCCTGCAGACAGACAGACAGAGGAGAGAGAGGGAGAAAGAGAGACAGAGACAGAGACAGAAACATTAGACAGATAGAGAGTTTAATGACCTCTCAAAATAAAAAAATAAAAAAACTCCTTGAAGAACGAGAGAGGGCATATAAACTGAGGGACAGTGAATGACCTACACACACACACACACACACACACACACACACACACACACACACACACACACACAGGACTGTATATGAGTGTGTATACACACACACGGATACATAGACATACTATCTAAAATTAATATATGAGAGAGAGAGAGCAAAACAGCGAGGCAGACAGGTGAGAGAGAGAGAGAGAGAGAGAGAGAGAGATAGACACAGAGGGAGAAGCAGATAGAAACAGAGAAAGTAAGTGAGAGAGAGAGAGAGAGAGAGCGCGCAAGAGAGCGACGGAGAGGCAGACAGAGCGAGAAAGAGAGAGACAGACAGAAACAGACAGAAACATAGAAAGAGAAACAGACAGGTCGACAGACAGACAGAAGCAGCAGGATACATAATCGTCACATCTTCGCACAAAATAATAAGCTTGTTACCCACTAACATAACCTACGTTTGATTTTTAAGCTAAACATGTTCATAGTACGATTGTAGCTTAGACACATGCCAAACAGATCAAGTCTTTTTATTGCCTGACAAAGAAGAAATGTCTAAGAAACAGGATGAATAATCCCTACACGTCAACTAGCTAATGCTAACCACTTTAGCAGTTTAGTAACTGCTTTACGTCGACAAACGTTCCTTTTATCGGTCTCTCACCTTCATAAAAACATCTTTGTCGAAGCACAGAGAGTCTGGTCCCTTTGGTAAATTCATGTTGATTTTTTTAGACGTGGCTACAACATCCACAGCGATAAATGACACAAGCCACCTCCAGCTAGCTGGGTGGTAGTGACCGAGCTTCCGCAAACATGGCAAGAAGCCGGACACGAAGGAGTAAACCACAGCGACTCCTACAGGCCACCAGAGGTAACTGCACTGTGACTGTGTTTACTGCCTTTTACACTATGCTTTTACATCGATTTGTTATTTTATTTTATTTTTTAAATTTAAATGTATTTTATTTTATTTTTTAAATTTAAATGTATTTTATTTTTTGTATTCATTCATTTATTTTATTTCATTTTGGACAGAAAATGATTTCATGAAACAGCAAACTATTTGGAGGGTTGACAGGAGGGTTGAAAGGAGTTACTCTGAGTGTCCATGAGTAACTTACTCATCACACTTATTATGAGTAATCAGGATACCCTACAGTTCTTTCTTGAATCATAAAAAACGTGTTTCATCCTAATATTAACCTTCTACTGCTGTTAATTAATTGTGCTTTTTTTGGATGATTAAAAAGCATCTCATTGGATGGCAAGGTAGGGCTGTGGTGTTATTAGGGAGGTCATTCACATTCCAGACAAGACATTTGAGTACATTAATAATTTTTACATAAATACATAATTGACTCAAATATTTGCCTGTCTAAATAAAAACTTTCATGTTATTTTAGGTAGCTAATTGAACATTTTAACAATCACACATGAAACCCATGAAACCCATGAAAATATGCTGCTTATATCGCAGTCTCTGCAGTAGTCCACTGGAGATGACAATGTCCATTAAAGCAGTTCAGGTCTCCGTGTGACGATAGGTATCCTATACTTAACCCATTTTGACCACATTCCCCTAAATTTGTTGTTGTTGCATTATTATAGAACATGTTAGGCTAATCTTTCCATTGTATATTTCATAAATCATTTTTAGATTTGGTCTTTTAAAATGTCAAATTAATAGCCCCAGCAACACTGTGAGGAGCGTACTTCATGTAAAATGCTGATTCAGAGGTTTTTCCATTCTCTGAAAAAACAATGAATAGGCCTACATATTGTGGTAATAATAACAGGGCCAGGAGACTTCATAATGCCCACCAGTTTATCCTAGATCGCCACATTTGTGGTTTCTGTTGATCATCTGCTCTGTTTTATTTTATTTTATTTTGGACAGGAAAGGTATTGTTGGCAGTCTTACTCTTCATACCTATTATGAGTAATCAGGATATCCTACATTTCATTTTCATCAGTTTTCTTTTATCATAAAAATTGTGTGTTTCATCCTAATATTAACCTTCTATTGCTATTAACTTTGATTTTTTTTACACTTATTTCACCGATCAGCCGTTCCTCTGATTTTGGATGATTAAAAGCATCTCATTGGATGGCAGGGCAGGGCTGTGGTGTCAGGTGATGCAGCAGCAGCCACTACTCTCTCCGTGCTCCCAGTGTGGCGAAATCTCTGGTCTCAACCCGGATGCTGTGCCATAACTATTGATCCTTTTTTCGCCCAGTGCGCAGCGCTGTAGGCAGAGCAGGGGGCGGATATATTTCAGTACCCTTGAAGCGGACAGCTCTCCCCGGATCCACACGCTGCTCACCGCCGGGCTCCGCATCCCGAGCCTGGAGGGCAGGAGGAGATTATAATTCATCTATCTAACATAGGGGGGAAGGTGTAGCCGCTACGTTAAAGGCAAACACCTCCTCCTTCCTCTAAGATCGTGACCACTTGCACGCCGCTGAAGCCGTAGCGGAAGGGTGAGAAAGAGGGAGGAAAAAAGAAGGTAGTTGCAGCATCATCACCGCCACCACAGAGAGAGATGGCGGAGTGCGGGCGGAAGGCGCTGTCTCTCCTGGAAGCGGCCCGCTCCCGGTACGAGAGCTTGCAGATATCCGACGACGTGTTCGGGGAGTCCGGGGATGACAGCAGCGACAATCCCTTCTACAGCACCTCCGGAGACTCCGACTCAGACAACTGCATAGCCGAGGTAGGCGAGGAGGAGCACCACCATCATCACCACCTCCACCACCACCACCAACATCACCAACAAAAGCGGGGCGATAAGGAGAGTGGGCACAGCGGGGGAGCTGGAGGTGGCAGCACCGGAGCCGGTCCTCCGGGCTCTCTGTCCCGTAGCCAGGCGGAGGAGGAGGGCTGGACGGAGACCCTGCAGGATGTCACGGTGCCGCCGTACAAAGAGACATACGGTGAGACGTGATGCGTGACAGGATGAATAAGGTCATTTTTGTGTGATGAGGTGATTGGATGCAAACAGACAGGAAATAGTGCAGTTCATGTTCATGGTTTTCAGGTCAGGCAGGCCATCACTGTGGCTCTCCATCCGGAGCCACACCAGAACACAAAAGGCTATTGCTGTGGTACAACTGGATGTTTGTTTGACTGTGCATGCGTTTCCCTGTGTGTGTGTGTGTGTGTGTGTGTGTGTGTGTGTGTGTGTGTGTGTGTGTGTGTGTGTGTGTGTGTGTGTGTGTGTGTGTGTGTGTGCTCATGTTTCAGGGTAATGCAGAGACATGCTGTTTAATTTACAGAAACAGCATGATGTCTCCTATACACACACACACACACACACACACACACACACACACACACACTACACAATACATATAGCCTAGTGAATGCATGTAGAATACATGCACTCGTACTCGTAGCCTTTTGTACTCCTGCACCAAGTTAATTAACTGAACTGTATTGGCATGAGACATAAAGTCAAAATCATGATTTTAGTCTCATACTTTATGTTAAAATATATGTGTGTGTGAATTGCGACAGTTAAACATCACCCACACTGCTCTTTCTCTTTCAGTCTTTCTTTCTCTCACATGATAAATGCCCAAAGCCGTCATCCCACAAATTGTTCTCTCAGTGTTTAAACCACCCTGCTTGCCAACTTGTACTAAGCTGGCACTGTCTTCCAAGCAAATTTTATCCATTTATCTACCAGTAAGTACAGTATGCACCAGGGAGCTGGTGAGGAGGAGGAGGAGGGGGGGGGGTGGTTTGGTAGTGCTGCTCCTCTCTCCTTCTGTCAGGCTTCATTTGGATCTGTTCTCCTCTCTTGTCTCTTCAGCTGAAGCCAAGGCAATTTTTGGGAAAGCCTTCCCGTATCGCTGCGTCTGCTGTGGCATGTTGCACTGTTGCACCCTTGGAGGTGAACCAGCATATGGCTGTAGCAGATATGGACCAAGCCCCAGTCTGCTCACACACACAGGAGCCTTCTATACATGTTTGAATAAAAGCACAAACCCAAGAAAACTGTGTTGACTATATACTGTTCTTATACCGCTAGCTAAATGTACTGCTTAAGAACTTAAAAGAAGATCATGAGATGTGAGTTTTTAATGATTTTTTTGAACTACTGTAGAGGCTGTATGGTGCCTAAATTAAGATCTGTGGCAGCAGAGTCCTGTCTCACAGTGAAGGATTACTGAGTAAACAGGACACCAAACAAAAACTGGAACAACTCTGTTTACTTCTGTTCTTGCTCCAGATTTGAATGTTTTCCAGGTTTTACTCAGTCCACTTATCCAGCTAACTTTGTGTAATCCTGCTTTGTGAGACAGAGACAAAATATGGAGCGGTACCTCTTTCACTTATTCAAAATAAGCTTAACCAATCTGAGCTGATTTAGGGTAGGGAGGGGAGAGAAAAAAGGTTACAGGATGTTCTGCGCTTCCACATCTCGCTTTGTCCTGCTCTGTTTGACTGTGTTGACTCTGTTTACTTTAACTAAGGAAGCAGCAGGTGTGTGTCTAGTCTGGCACACCGGTTGGCGTGTTCGTTACAATACAGCTAGTGTGTGTTTGCACAAGCGCAGCCAGCGTGGGTGTGGCCCAGCCATCCTGCATCAGAGTTAGGATGATTAGGAGATGGTTGGAAGGATACAGGACTGCCAGAGAACATAATCACACTTCAGACCTCAAGTGGCCAAGACCGTACTCTGATTTTATCGGCCTGAACATTAAAGACTGACTTTATCCTGAGTCTTATATACATGTTTCTCCACAGATTCAGTGGTAGCTTAAGATAGATGAGGTTTCCACTAAGTCTGCATGTGGTGGACTCAGTGGAAATATAGTCAGTGATATTTTGATCAGTATTCAGGTGTCTGGATCTGTCTGTCTGTCTGTCCATCTGCCTGGTTGTCTCTTTGTCACCTGCCTGTCTCCCAGCACATTTCACTGTCTGTGTGTCTGACTGTCTGGCTGTGACAGTGCTGACACAGACAAAGCGTTGATATGACAGCTTCACTCCTCAGAGACTCTGCACCCTCTACATAAATAATCAACCACCGTCAGAAAGCATTGAGTCAACATGTCATGCAAACTCTCAAAGATTTCTACCAGTTTGTGTTTTGGGCTTGTTGACAGTTACTGTACTCCCTCTTGGTTTTTGAACCAGAAGTTGTGAAACCACGCTGGGTTTTTGGCTTGCATAAAAAGGTGGTTTATTCAAGGTCGGCTTTATAGGTGATATGTCATCTTCATGTCAGCGTGAGATTGTTTCTCATGTAAGGCAAGGGGGGTTGGCAAAGGGCCACGCCGAGGATTATGAAGCATATAGCCACATCTCAGATTATATAACCACCTTATCGCGACGTTGAAAGGAATTAAAGAGCTATTTATTAATTTATTTTGCATAGTGCCTCTGACGGATTACTGCTACTCTCCATATGTCAGTTTATCTGCATATCTGACCCTGTATCTCTGACTGTCAATGTCGTCTCTTTCTCTAACTCTCAAATATATCACATTCTACCACCACAGAGCTCTTTGGAAAAACACACAGAAACACACAAAGTGAACCATATATGAATCATAACCTACTCATCCTCAAAATGTACTGATAGAAATGAGCGAGAACAGAGCATATATTTTTTAAGTTTTTATTTGGTTTGTTTGGCTTACAAGACACCACAAAATCATAGAAGGCATATCCAGAATGTAGCATTTACAATTTCAAACAATATTACAAAAGTAACAAAAGACCATCCATGTCTACAACTAAATGTATACAGTAAATCACTGCTAATTTAGCTACTGTTAACAATCCATCCTGCTTTCTTTTTCAGGCTTTTGGGACCAAGTTAGCAAAAAAACCCATTAAAGATTATGATCATCTTTACAACAGAATATTAAATATTAAATCAGCCCAGTACTGTAAAGAAAATGGACTGATATTAAACATTAAACATTAATGACATTAGTGACATTAAAAACAAACAATATGAGTCATTTCATGTTTTTATTCTACATAAGATTTCATATGCATTCTTAATATATTTATATACTGACATCAGAAAATCATTCATAATCATATTGCGATTGTAATTTCAGCCATAGATCCTTAGAGTTTATCCACTCCAAATACACAGTAATCTCTCATTCTTACAGTAAATCCACGGCTATAAAAACAGGCAGATGTTTGTCCCTCGACAATAGAAATACAACAACAGCTGATAATCATGGAGGATTATATGTCTGTCTGTATGTGCAACACAGGTGGATCTTGGTAATGAGTGATGTGGGAAATAATTTTTTTTAAAGCCTCCCTTACATGTAGACGAATATCAGATTATATTAACAGCCTGCGGTTATGTAAATGGTTGATTTAGTTCTAGCAGAATGATATAGGCTAGGCTGGACTGAAAATCAGCTGGCAGGGATGTATTTTTAAAAAATGGATGAGCGGCATATTTGCTCAGCAGTAGATGAAACCGTGTCATTATCTGGATAAATGCGTGTGTCCTTTCTCAGGTTGTATTTTTTGGCATACTCCTGAGGTGAGCTGAGGTGGGTCATTTTGGACCTTCCATCTGGACGTCTGATGTTTTTATGAAGGAGTGGCTCTATCCAAGGAAGTCACGCAAGGAATCGCAAGGAATGCAAATGAGTGGATTTTGAGGCAAACGCTGGCCACTTCTTGCTGCCTTGGCCACAAGCATCAGCTGTGTGGGCGCGTTAATGCTGCGCAGTCTTTTTTTCCTTCCTGTCATGTCCCTGCCCACATGTTGCTTTGACAGATCACCAACTAAGTTCCAGTGTTGTGCATGTTATCTTTGATTTAACATCAAAAGACTGAGCCTAAAGTCCTTCATTATTTTAGTTGCAGCCAGCAACTCAGGAGCAGAGACGGAATATATAGAGAGAGAGAGTGAAAACCTTGCTCACAGATAATGAGATTGTGCTGTTCAATTGAGCCTCAAGTTGTTCCGCTAGACATTCACATTCCTGCTCACGTTTCCCAACAACCACAGAGAAAATCTCTAATTTACAAGAGCGATCACATCAGTCCAGTCACTGCATTGTGTACTGACTGTGTGGCATCAATGCTACCTACCTATTTAGAGAGGGAGAGCCTTTAAATGGGAGGTAAATGCCAGTTAACTACTGTACAGGACAAAGTGAAGAAGAAGAAGACTAACAGATCTTCAAATCCACAAGTTCATCTATTATTTGGCTAAAAAATAAAAGTTTCCCATTTAAACATTTTTATATCAGCTGATGCTTTCCTAACTATGGCTTTCATTCACGGCTGACGTCTGACTCCACTCCATCAGAACACGATTTTTGGCTAATTGCCTGCCATAACGCTAAAGCAACAAGACACTGAACTTTCCGCAAGCATGGAAATGCCTCGCTGTGACAAGCATCACAGTGTGGTGGCTGTCATGTTGTGTAAACTTTGTAACTGCTGCCCTGGGCTTTTGACATTCACACCAAAAGCTGCTGTGTCCGATTCATGAAGAAGTGCAGAGATTAAATGTGAAAGTAGTATGTTCTTAAAGTTGTGACGTTCTCTCTGTTACTGGTTCCTCTCATCAACAATGTCTTACGTAAAGCAACAGATGTACGCTTCCCACACAGACAGTGACAGCTCCACTAATTCAGCGTTCATCCTGTCTTACAGTGTCAAAACACAAACCTTTTATTCAGTCGTCACTCAAAATGAAGGCCTGGTGCCAAAGTGAAAAAAAAAATGGTATTAAGTGACAGTTGTGTCTGTGAGTAAGGCCATATGGGACTCACTTTCTGTCAATCTGTCTATTTCCCTCCATCATAATGTTTAGCTTTTTTCCTCCCCATCTTCATCCAGGCCCTGCTCAGAAGATGCCGGCCACCGCCACAGCTCTAGACTTCTTCCAGCTCTTTGTCCCGGACAACTGCATCCAAAACATGGTCACCCAGACTAACATGTATGCCAAGAAGTTCCAGGAGCGCTTCGGCTTGGACGAGGGCTGGCGCCCCGTCACGGCCCAGGAGATGAAGGCATTCCTGGGCTTCGTCACCTCCACCAGTGTGCACCGCTGTGAGTCAGTGCTCAGCATTTGGAGCTCAGGATTCTTCAGCAACCGGAGCATCGCTTTGAAGATGAGCCAGGCACGCTTCGAGAAGATCCTTAAATACTTCCACATCGTGGCTTTCCGGCCGTCACAAGGAAGCAACCAGGGCCTGTACAAGATCCAGCCCTTCCTGGACTCACTGCAGCAGTCATTTAGCTGCACCTTCAGACCTTCACAGACACAGGTGTGTGCAAGATTTCTCTTATAATGCGTGCAGACTGTTATGGGTGCTGTCTTATTCATTTATTCATCGCTATTCACTGGTTTGACAAAACTGATACAACAGCTGCAGCATCAGTTTTAAACAAGCTGACACCACAGCAAACTCTCAGCACAATTGACATGAATGTAATGCATGCATTGTATCAATTTTATATCTTTAATTGGACATACAGTTCAGTTTTAACATATCAAGAAAAATATTAAGCATGAAATAGCTGATGCATATAATTAATAGAACAGTGCAGAACTCAGAGAAATCATAACATGTCATTCCAATTACCAGGTCAAGTTGACATAGAATTGAGTCTTAAATGTACCAGGAAAAGTAAAGTATGAAACAACTCCTAGGTGGTCTATGAACAAACTGACACAATTATTAAAAATCTTTAAGACCACATATTTAACACAATATTGGATGTGTTTGTGGTAATGTATTCTTAGCTGTCTGGTTAGCAGTGTAACTGCTGTTTGAGGAAGTTCAAAAGCATTTGACTTCTGTATATTCATTTTATAGACACACAGTTTCAACATAGTAACTAATAAATTAACTTTGTAAAATAAAAATGTAAAGCATTTTTTCTCTTAGGTATAGGGCAAACAACTGATTCCCACATAGAGGAGTCCCAGTCTGAAAAGAGTCTGCACAGCAATCACTTGGGCAAAGCATTCAGTTTTAATAGACCTACCCTACAGAAGACTTTCTCACTGCAACTTGTTTTCAGTTGCTCTGTATGCATTAGATCTACATTAATGCAACTGGGGCAGTGGAGCGACAGCCTTGCTACTCTATTTTGGGTGGGCTGGAGTTTATTCAACAATTTTTTCTCTGTAGATGAATAGCTGAGCAGCAGATTTGAAAGAAGCAGTGAATAAACAACTGATTGAAGTCTATTTAAATCAAATCAGTGTGATGCTCCTATTCAATTTGATGACTGTATTATCTGTAAGTGATGGCAAAAAAACCTACTAAACAATACAAAGACATTTGGTCTTCTTGAGCAAAGAGAGACAGTAGCAATCACTATTTACTGTTTATTCAACCTGATGAAAATAGAATAGAAGATTGTTGCAATATGCAGACCTCAAATAAAGCCATATCCATATGCTCATAACTGTCAGTTCAACTTGTTTTCACTCCAGGGTTATAAAAGAGCAATGACACAGGGAAATTGTTTACATAAAAGTCAAACAAAATAATACAATTTGAGATTTGAACTGTTTTAATTAGTTCAACTTCATTAAGGCTGTCATGTTCATATTCTGCAGCTGTGATTTAACTCTCAAAAATGAATGGTTCATTTATGGGAAGTAGTTGATTAAAATGCTTTTGGTGTTTCTACAGTACATGTGCCATAACTGCATCTTTGGTCCATTGTGAAATGTAATGTCGGTGCTCTGATGTATTTGGGAATGCAGGCTTGTAACAGCAACAACTTCAGATTTATATCACATCACTTAATTTTATAGTAGTATAATATGTAAATGTCGACAAACTTGTTTCCTCGTGCTTTGCTGAACTAGAGTTTCACACTAAAGCTCTTTATCTACTTAAATCTAAAAATGACTAAAGTGAAACAACGAGGGCAAATCGTGTGTGTGTGTGTGTGTGTGTGTGTGTGTGTGTGTGTGTGTGTGTGTGTGTGTGTGTGTGTGTGTGTGTGTGTGTGTGTGTGTGTGTGTGTGTGTGTGTGTGTGTGTGTGTGTGTGTGTGGTGATGGGGTACATGTGTATCTAGGCCACTTTGTTTTATCTGTTAGATTTCTGTGCCAGGGGCAGAGAGTGGACCCAGATAGTGCGAGTGGCACAGACTGAGACTGTTGCTCCACAGACAGCACAAAAGTAATACCCATTCAATAACAACTGACTAAAAGGGAAAGAAGGCAGGAAGGAAGCTGATGTACCAGTCTGAGTTAGGCCTACAACTAATCAATTCATCTTTTGATTAGTTTCTCAATCAGTTATTCAAATATTTAATTTTGGTGCAGAAAATCTTTTAAAATAGTGCAATCACAAAACCAAAAACCTCCAGTGACATATTCATATTGCTTGTTTTGTGCAGCCAGTAGTCTTAAACCCAATAATATTTAGTCTGAAAACAAAGAAAACTAGCAAATTATATTATATATATATTATATATGTTATCATTTCTGAGAGGCTGTAATGATAAATGGCAAGTTCAATTATCAAAATAGTCAACTTTAATTTGTTTATCAGCGAATTAATTAATTGGAAAATACTTGAATATCTATTTGAATGAGATGAACAAAAGGAGGGAAAGTAACCCAAAACATTGAAATATGAGTCTCTGTGTGTGACCTGGATTTGTCTGCCACCGAGAATCAGTCAACATGATACTGTGTGAATATCAGCGCTAATGTGCGAATAATATCAGGGCTGAATATAAGCAGGTTAAATTCAGCTTCTACTGACAGTGATGCATCACATTTTCAATGTCAGTCTGGCAGTTTTGCAGTCGCTGAGACGATCTGTTGACACTGCTTTGTATTTATTTGCAAGTGTAAAATCTTTTGAGAGCATTTTGTTGCAGTCTTTATAGAGTGTCCACAGCAAGGCAGGAAGTGGATAGATGGATTTTCTTTTTTTTAAATTTGCGTTCACATACAAATAATGTAACCACGTATTTTTCAGCTTTTAAAATGGAAAAGATATCTGGTCAATTATCCTGCACAACATGCAAAGAAGCATGCTGCAGTAGCTTTCACTCTGTCAATGTGTGGCAGCTACAGGATGAGATATTTCTTAAAAGGCCATTGTGGTTTTGGGTGATGTCATCCAACCAAAGGCTAGATAGCCTCATTAATTTTTGCGCTTGTATGATCCATAACTCCATAATTTGACTGGGAAATAGCTTGTTGCTCTTGGTCCTAGAGCAAGAGAGAGCTGTTGGTCAGCGCTCATATCTGCTTCAGTCAATTCATGATGGAGGTGGAGGAGGTGGAGGAGGGAGAGGAGGAGGAGGAGGCAGGGGAGACACCAGAGGAAAGAAGAACTGAGAGAAATTTGAAATGCAAATATTTGTTATGTGGTTGAAAGCATCTCTTGAAAACCTCAGGTTTGAGGTTTATCATGCCAGTGTAATTGTCTAAGAGTTTGAAAGTATTTGCTTTGTGTGTTTCTCTTAATGCTTCTTTTTTGTGTGTTTGTATTTGTGAACGTGAGGCTTTTAAAAAAAATTATTTCATTATTACTTCATTGAACTAAGCTGGGAAATTCATGCTCTTCATCTCATCTGATGGGTGAGCAGACATCACGCAGCATGCAGGAAATGATAAATATACAGGAGGGAAATGGCACCACTTTAAGTGCACCTCTTGCATCAGTTTGATAGTAACGCTGTCGACATGCAGCCCTTTGTGATGATATCCTCACCACAACTGCAGGCAGCCACTTCGATTTACATAGTAATGTTTATTTGTTTGAGGTGACATCTTCTCGAGTGCTTATATTCAAGGTAGAGAATCATAAAAGCATGTAGATAACTTGAAACCGTGAGTCTGTGTTATGTGCATATATCTTTTTTTTTTACCATTTTAAGTCTTAATCCATTTCTGGGGTTTGCAGCCAGAAGAGCCTGCGACGTTTGCGATAACCTCTTTGCCACAAATGCCTGTAGACTCTTTTTACCCCAAAGGCCCACCTGGCTTCACTGTATCAGGCAAAAGTCACACTGATGTTGAAAAAATGAAAGAAGCATTTATTTTTTCCAATTTCATACCATCTATGTTTCTTATATATATATATTTTAATTCTGTCTATATTTTGTGTAGGGGTTTGGTCTTCAGTTAGAATAGTCAAGAACAGAACATGAAATTACAGTATGCACTTCGTTCATTTGGTTTTTCTAGCTTAGTTTTTGGAAAAGAGAGAAAGAACAAATACATCTGTAGGAGATATAATAGAAATGCATCCATGAAGGACAAAACATCTACTGAGATAATGGGGAGGGTGTGAGGCTGACATAAGAGAATGCATTTTTCTGAAAGGTACAGAGTGTTTCTGCTTATAAGTGTATTTCTCTCTCTATGATATCACACACAAACACATACACAGCTTGTGAGGATGTTCGATTGGCTGCCTTCTCTCTGTAACCCATATCTGTAATGTTACATCATACCTAACCTTCCTCTTATTCCTCGCTTTTTCAGGTCAGCTTTATTTCCAGTAACACATTTTGTACTTGTTATTATATAAAAATCAGCTCTGACAAACTCACATGTACAGTAACCTCGCCTGTATATTGCAGGTTCTTCATGAACCCTTGATAGACGAAGACCCAATCTTCATCACCACCTGTACGGAAAGAGAACTGAGGAAGAGGAAGAAACGGAAGTTCAGTCTCTGGGTCCGACAGTGCACCTCCACAGGATTCATCTGTCAGGTAGCAGCAACACTCAGCTAAGTAGGAGCTTGTGAACAGAAAGAAAGATAAAAGAAAGCAGCAAGAGTGAATAGATGAAAGAAAGATGGGAGCTTAACTTTGCTTGTGAGGTTATTTTCATGTGCTGCTTTCAAATTTTATAGCAGTAGTTTAATATTTTGCTTCAGAAATGCAAGAAAATCTCATGAGACTTTGATCTTCACCCTATTTCGAATCTTATTCTCAGGTTGTTAATGTTGCATCATTTTGTATTCAGCCAATTATGTGTCGACACAGCAGAGAAGAAAATCACTTTTCATAAATTAATTGCGAATATTTCATGCAGAAAAGTTAGATTTTAAGAAACAATCAAACTGAAACACCTTCTGGGCAGAAATATTGCATGTCAGGATCTCCCTTTGATGCTGTTTCAGAGAGGAGCAGCTTCTGAGTCAGGATGGGATCTGTGCTGTCACATCTGAGGCAGACAGAGCTGCTCTGTTCACTAACAACCTTGCCCTTAACATAACCTTCCACTCCTACGCCACTTACTTATATAACACCACTGTTTGACTCAGGCCCAACACTGCAGGACTGTCAGACCTGGCTAACCCTCACCATTATCGAGGTCATTACAGAGAAAAAAAAACAACTCCAAAACTGTAAGAGGCTGCAGTATGTATTTTGTATTCTTAAATTGGTGCCTGAGAAAACCTCTAAACTTGACAGAATTTTTGCTACAGGATGGCAAAACTGTAAGCGATGGCATGAAATTTGCTCCAGCATGCAGGTTGTTAACATGTTTTTTTAATCAGAAAATAGATATTGTGCTGGTCTTCCATCCAGCCACCCACACACATGTGGGCACACACAAAAATGTGCACAATGGTATATTTAAAAAGACATAATACACTTACCTTCAGTGGTATCTGGACTGGTTGTGGCTCAGAGGGAGAGCGGGTCGTCCATTAATTGGTAGATCTGTGGTTCGATCTCCAGCTCCTCTAGTCCATATTGTAGTAACCAGCATCAGAATTGCATCAGAAGAGTCCTTAGGCAAGATACTGAACCCCAAATTACTCCCATAGGCTGGTTCATCAGTGTGTGAATGTGAATGGGTGAATGTTTGCATGTAGTTTAAAGCACTGTGTGGTTGGAAATCTAGAAAGGTGCTATATGAATGCAGTCAATTTACCATTTCAGTTTAATTTGTCCAGGTTTTCAAATATCTTTCTCTGAGATTTGTATGTGAAGGGAACATCATTTCATTTGAGTTTCTCACTAAACATAACTGCATAAAAATTTCAACACTAGCATGTCTTCCAAAAACAATGTCCCTGTTACTCCTGACACATCACTGTTTTCATATGGACTATTCCTTTGATGGAAAATGGTTAAAGCACAAAGTGAACATGTGTTTATTACGACCCGTCAGTCATTACAATGACATGTCTAAGCCCTTGTCTTCCCCCAAACTTAACTTAAACCCTATTTTAACCATAACCCTAAAATAAAGTTTTAGCCTTCAAACAGCCCTTTGAAGAAGTGAAGAAAGCCTAAAATGCCTTCATGTGTTAAAAAATGTCCACTTTCTTTTACTTAAATTGGTCTCCACACAATCAGAGGTACAAGAGCACGAAGATATTGTGTATTGTAGTGTTGCCAGGTTTTGTTGACAATGTATTGGTTGCATGGGCTGCTGTGGGCTGTAACCAACGTTAAAGCAATATAATCAATTGCTGTTAGCTCTGATTGAGCCTCCCTGCTGAGACTCAGCAAACCCATTTCCTCTCTGGTGCGATACACTACCTGTATCTCACACATATCACTGTCACAGGTAGCTGAACAACTGACAGGCTTCACAGAATCTAACTGACCACAGGTTTAAAGACTCACCACAGTTACTCTTATGCCACCCAGCTGGTAACAGTGTATATAACTGGCACGAAACCAGAAACAAACTAAAGAAAGGAGGTCAGTAAAGCATTTTAGCAATTTCTCAGCTTTTGTCACTGTGCAGCCCAAGGACAAACAGGCTTCTGGAGAAATACAGTACAGCGATGCAACAATACAACAACACTGTAAAGAACATTGTAAAGGGCTTTTCACTGGACAGAGTTCATAAATAGATAGATCTTAAGCACAGGACTGCAGGAGGAGCGTTTCCATCTTTAGCCTGGATGTAGTCCAGAATTACATTAGTGAGAAGAGGAGCCATCAGAATTGTAATCAGAATTTGCCTGTTTTCCTTCTAGTAGTTCTAAGTCTTTCATATCAAATAGAAAAACAGACTAGTATAATAATTTATCAGTTAGTTAAATTATAAACTAGTTAGGATGCTTTGCTTTTAATCCAAAACCTCCTTTGTAAAACAAGAAATATCACAGACTCTATCATTGAAAGCCATATTCCATTAACTCATTCAAACAAATAAGCATTAACATTCACACTGACAGTGGCTATTTGTCACTCAGTCTTTACCAGTCCATCGTGCGCTGATGTGTGTCTGCACTGAGATCTTCTCTCTCTCAATGAGTTGTGTCAAGAGGAAGAAAAAAAATCTAAGAAATAAAACGAGTTAATGGAGTGAATCAATGCGAATCCATTAGCCAAGGCAACACACACACGGATACACAGACGCATGGACTAACCACTTAGTGTAATAGCCACAGGCCTGACGTAGTTGTGGGTTAATCAAGCTAATGCTGCTCAGTTCGTGAACAACAACAGAAAGGTTAGTGCAAGAGGGATACTGGACTTTAATAAATTGTGCATGTTTGTGTGTATTTGGTAATGGATTTCTTTGCCAACCGAGCTCTTCTTTATATTTATTTGGAATATTTGAGTGTGTTGAGCTGAGAGAAGAACCAGGTCAGCCTGTCTTTATCCAGAGCCGCATATCTCAACAGCAACTGATCAGAAAAAAAGTTCATCTTTCATCATCATTTTACATCAGACCAAAATGTTGTCTTTACGCAGCAGATGTTTTACCATGTAATTGGCATATTGACATTTATGCCATCTCATACAGTAGAGCTGCAACAATAAGTGGATTTAGCAATTAGTCAAACGACAGAGGATTAATCAGCAGCTATATTGATATATTATTAATTGGTCCAGTCCTTAAGCAAATATACAAGAAAATCTCTGGTTCCAGCTTCTCAAATGTGAGAATTTGCTGGGTTTTTTTCAACACGTATAAAAGTCAATCAAATATGTTAAGATTACTGACAAGCAAATTGAAGGCATCATTGCAAGCTCTAAGAAATGGTAAATGGCACTTTTTCACATTTATTTACCATTTTATATATCTCTAATGATTAGTCAAAGAAATATTCAGCAGATTAATCCATCATGAAAACCCAGCAGCCAACCCACTCCGGTTCTTCTTTTACCTCCTCTGGACAAACTATTTTCTGCATAATGAACTTTGTATTCTCTACGGCTTTTAGGATTTTCTAAATTGGAGGTCATGTAAAAAGCATATAACTTTTCATATAAATTGAAGCAAAAATTGCCTGTTTTCCATTCATTTTATCTACATGTCCTGTCTCTTTCCCCCTCAACTCTGCAGATCTCAGTCCATTTGAAGGACGGCCAGGGTACTGACGGTCTGGCCACCCTGAAGAACAAGCCACAGCTACACAGCCTTGTGGCCAAGCAGCTCTGCCAGAACATCTCTGGCAGGAACACCATCATCTTCACCGGGCCGTCCATCACCAGCCTCAGCCTCTTCACCGAGTTCAGCAAACAAGGTACACAAGCAAGCTGCGGCAGCACATATTGTATATTTGTATCCAAGAAAAACACCTTTTCTTCCTCTTGTTTGTGTTTCATCATGTCTCTCCTGCTTCTCCCTCCTTCCTCTTCTCTCTGCTTTTGTGTTACTGCTTGTAATCTCTCTCCTCATCTCACCCCTCCCACCACTCTTGTCAATTTTTGTTTGTTTATTTATTTCAATTATGGTGTGATGATACCATCCACAGGCTAAATAGCACAGATGAAGACTGTGATCTGTTGCATTTCACTTTTAAATGAGACTCCACAGCACTTCATTGTGCGGCACTTCATCTGTCCATACAAATGAAGTGAAATATAACTGCATGTAAATACACTAAAGCACAAGCATGCCTCTGCAATAAACTTTACTTATTGTATATGCAGGTAGACTTTGCTAATATATGTGTGTTTATGTAGTAACTTCTACCTTTCTCCGTTTTAAAGTTGGATTTTTTCAAATTAAATATAAAATCTTAAAGAAATAGAACATTAAGCAGTCATTTAGTCTTTTAGTAAAACACATTTGCTACTAGTGTGCCATCTCATCCCAGTATACATCAATGTGTTTCAAGGAAGCTGAAGGATAAAGTGTAACAAAGTTTACACTAACACAAACCATGCGTCATTCTGTGTCCAAATATTTCTTTAAAAAAGGAGAAACTGGACTGGAAAGAAGAATAATGACACCCCCTTTTTTTCTTGTGTAAGAAAACACATTTTAGAACTGACTCTCAGACTAAATGGATGTGTTTTTTGCTTACCAACCAACATCGACCATAACAGCCCCGGGATGCACTACAATAGACTGTTTATTGTTACAATAAATCATGAGAGATCCTGTAGGGAGTGTTTAGCCAGGTCACGGCTCAAAAAAATCAATGAGTGTCAAGTGGGCATTTGCTCAGAAACACCATTTAACATCCAGCCACTAGGAATGAATAACTTAGAACTATAGCTCTTTCTGCATATCTGATATTTTTGAGGAAATCATGATATTCATATATACTCTTTGATTTTCATGCTCGTTATGCCAAAGCAATCTTCTAGTTATGAAAGCATTGTCCTATTGTGATAGGGTGGGTCACATTTGAATTCTCCTCAGTGACCTCTTTCCTTTTTTTGTAATAACGGCAGATGTGGGACAATGTTACCATATCAAACAAGATATCGTTAGAGAACGAGTGAATCAGTGAAAGCAGAGAAGAAATAGTCAGTTTAACAGATTGGGCTCCTTTGATGATACCATCAGCACAACTTGGAAAAAAAAGTTTCTACATTCCTCTTATCACAAGCGCTCGTTCACTAAACAATAACAGAAGGGCAATTTTAAACTGAGTCGGGCAGAGCTGCAGAACGGCAAGAAAAGAAAAACAAGGCCGGAGATAGAATCAATATTTTGTCATCCTAATTGGGTAAAGCTACCATGAGGCATTCAGCCAAGAAAAACTCTGTGCTCGTGAAGGCATTGTCCGACATTTTTCTTTCAAATTTATCATGCCGGATTAATTAGCTGAGTTAATTACCCTGCACTGCACACACACACACACAGACACACACACACACATGCTCTACACACAGAGAAATCCTTCTCAAAATTGAGAACATTAATAAATCAGCAGCCAGTCAGCCAGCCAAAAGTTTCACTTCTGCTCATCCATTTAAGAAATAAAGAAATGAAAAGGGTGGAAAGATATGAATAAGAAGAAAAGACATAAAAGTCTCCATTAGTTTGTTCTGTAAGTTTTAGTTCAAACCAGAATGAATGAAAAGCAAAATATACGTCTTTGTCCTTTGTCCCTTTGCAGATATCTTCTGCTGTGGTCTGCTGAGCACCAGGAAGAGCGACTGTACAGGATTACCCCAGAACATGCTGGTCTGCGGCTCCACACCGGCGCAGCGTGGTCAATCACGAGTGATGATGAAGGGCAGCATGTCACTGATCAGCTGGTACAACAAGGGACACTTCAGGTTCCTGACCAATGCTTACCCCCCAACAAAACAAGGTACACGATGCTCTGATGCAACCTGAATTTACGTAATAGAAACATTTTGACTGAAACCAGAATTGCATAACTGTCTGAAATTTGAAATCTCAGAAATCAGTGATTTTTAGTGAAAAAAAGATTAGCCACAGTCTGGATAGTAGTTACCATCAGGTTGTTAAGCATTCATGTCAGGGAAAAATCAGTGAGAGCTTCTAATCCACGATAATCCATTTCCTCTTACAGCATAATCCATTCTCAGTTTAACAGTTTTGTTTCAGGTTTAAACCCAGTTGAAGGTCTGTAGTGTTTGTTTGTTTCTATTTATTTAATTTAACCTTTATTTATCCAAGTAGTCCCTAGAGATTTTCTGAAGGAGACCTGGCCAAGACAGCAAAGTTAGAGTAGGAATAAAAAAGACTGACTTTTAACATGGCTTTAAATTTTTGCCAAAGGGACTAGATTATTAAAATGTTGAATACTAATATAGATTATTATAAGTACAGGGAGCAAAGTAGGAGAAAGCTTTTTCCTCATGCATGGCCTCATACACAAAAATATACAAATGAAGTTGCCTGCTTAGAGTGATGATCAGTCTACTAATTCAGCCAGTGAGTTTGTCTTGTAGGTCTGTAAGACTGTAGGTAAACCCTTCTGGAAATATTGACTGTTGTCCCCACAGGCTAAATCCTCATCAGACAATAGATGAGATTAATTAGGTATAATTATTAAGATGTAAAGGATCTCCACCCTTTAAAAACAGAATCACACATGCTGCCTTCCATAGTTTTGGGATTGAATTTGTCTGTAGACTGCAGTTAAGGATGTACACTATATGCATAGCAGCAATATCAGCTGCAGCCTTTAATAGGAAGGGGTTTAGGTTGTATGGCCCATGGATATTTTTGGATCAGTAGCTTTAAGAACAGATTTCTTGTTTTGAAATGGGTCTAAAAGCAAAAGAAGCTTCTCGTGAACTAGCTAGAGGTGTCACATTGCTGAAGTTAAAGCAATTACCTGATTTTCACTCCAGCCAGCTAATACAAAAGGTTTATTAAAGAGACCAACTATATCATTTTTGTCCTTAATTTCAATCAAGTTTGTGAAAATATGTTCAGGGAGACCTGAAGAAGAGCTGGAACAGGACGGTGATTTCATTTGCTTCTAAAATACAGTTAACCTGACGTGCCAGCTGGTTTGTTACCCAGAACCATCTGAGAAGTTGTCTTTGTAAACTGTTTGGAAAAGGGCAGGCACTGCCTGGCCTCGTGAGGCAGCTGGATTTGCAAGTTCACGTGTGAATCCTCACAGGATGCTGACTGGTCTGAACCACAAACTTATAACTTGAAGCCTGACTAGATGGATTCTCGTGTGATTCTCTTGCAAATCCAGCTGCCTCATAAACATTTAGAGGGATTATTGAGATTTTCTGACACAGTTTTCAGATAGTAATCTGATTTAGATTTTCTGGTCATGCTTGTGCATTTCTTAAAGTTCTGAAAGCAGCAGAATTTATATTGAGCTTTGACCCACAAAACATTTCTTTCTCAACATCATTGGATTGTAAGAGCCAACTGTGGATTATTCCTACCACTAATCCTAAATGTCTTTAAAGGAGCATGCTTTTTACAAACTGCTGTGGAAGCATTGTGAAAGTATTCATAAACATCTATATATCTAAACATTTAACACATCTTTTAAAAACCATGAAGTTTTGTGTTTGGGTAGTTTTGAGTCTCTTATACAAACGATAGCAGAGTGATCACTGACATCATTACAAAATACAGCAGTTGATGTGTATTTACGTGGCATGTTTCCAAGAAGAATGTCCAACAGTGTAGATTTGCTCTGATCTCTCTGATTCTAGCAGGAGTGCCAGTATGTTGTGTTAGGTTTAGAGAATCAAATAGGTCTTTAATATCAGAAGCAGGAGACAGTCACTCACAGTTAAGATCGCCCAGGAGAATCAATTCAGAGTCATTAAAGGCCGTGTAAAGTGAATTCAGACATTTTCTTCTAAACACATTAAATAGGTCATAAATGTATTTCTAAAAATGTGTAAAAAGCATTTCAACCATTTAGATTTGAATTGTGGAGCTAGGCTTCACAAACTGTGTTTCAAGATTTCTGTGTTCAGGATTTAGTGGGCGGGTGAAAATCACGCAGTGGTGATTAGCATAAACCTGCCCCTGCAGCTGTAGAGGTATAAATACATTCAGCACACACTACTACTACTACAGTCTACAGTTAGCCAGTTAGCTGAGTTAGCCGCCGGGCTAGCCGCTGAGTTAGCAGCAGAAAGCTCTCAAACGTAGCGTCCATGTTTCGGGTAGAGGTGGTGACTTTGATTGACAGGTGACACTAAGGTAGGGCAGAGTTTTACACAACTTTGAAGCCTAATTTCATATATTTGACGATTTTTTTTTAATCATTTAAATTTGGCAGGGTGGTTAACAACACACTTTTCTGTGGTATGTCAAACTTAGAACACATATTTATTCTTACTTTACACGGACTTTAAGGTTGACTAAGACATCAGAGGGAGAGGAAATAGTTTCTTTTATGGCAGATGGTTGGTTCACTTTCACAGATCATAGTTTAAATTCTTGGCTTTACTTATTGGCAATGTCATTGAGCTCCAAAATTTAGATTTAACCCATAACTCTATCTCTCTTTTCTGAATGTTGATCAAATGATCTGATATAGTTGATTTTAACCAAGTTTCTGATAAGACCATAATGTCCATATCTGTTGTATCAATCCATAATCTTAGCATGTCCATTTTAGGGAGGAGACTTCTAACATACACAACTCCTAGTCTCTTCAGGGGGGAAGGTGTATTTTGTAATGTGTCTGGCCCTGGATTCAGCTGTACGTTCCCAGTAGCAGCAACAGTAGTAAAACAATAGACTTGAAATTCCCTGTGGCCTTTAATTACAAACACTGCCTGAAATGCATGAGGAGACTCTATATTGCACCTTAAAGTGGTCATTTAAAGCTTTCAGAGTTTGCAGGTATATAAAAGGCCCTCACTTGTGGATTAGCTGATGAATGCATGCAGCCTTGGTTGGAGAGATGTTAGAAATTCACTCATCTAGTTATGTCCATTATTGTACATTGTATTCTGCACTTCCTCAATGGTAATGTAGAAATATACTATACTATACTATACTATACTATACTATACTATACTGTAAACAACATGGTAGTATACCAGCAGCTACTGTGCCATGGCAATGTTTTTATTTAATTTGTATCCCTTACATAATTGCATGATTAGAAATAGAGCTGTGCTCAGCCTTGATTACATCTCACAAGTTTATATTTAACCATAAGACTCAAGAATCAATTGAGCCTGGTTACACACAGGCCAATCAGTAAGCGTGTTTACATCACAGCACAAGTCTTAATCACATCCACAACTACTTAAAGTAGGTGTTGCAAATGCAAAATAAAGCCTGATTCTGAAACTGCTTGGAGTATTTCTCATCCAAAATGTATTCAGAAGCTGATTTTAGTAGATAGTTATGGAGACATTTGAAGTGCTGTGTAATTCCAGATTGGAAATCTGAGGCAAAGACCATTGACAATCCAAAAATTGAGCATTAAACTAATCAGGAAATGTTATTAGTTGCACTGTCTTGTAACTAATAACATTAATAACAGCATTATTCCATTTATGTGTGCCATTTACAGGGTCCTGGTATAGTGGATGCTGGCATACTATCATGGCTCACTGGGATTTAAATGGAACAGAGCCATCATTAAAATTATTAGTTACACCTGTGTGTTTCCTTACTGTGACAAATCAAAATGTGTGTCATCATGAAAAAGGTCCATTAAACATAGCAGCCCTCCAGCGACAAAACCACAAAGAGAGCAGCTAAAGACACAAGTAATAATGTGGTACTTCTTCTCTGCCATGGCCAGGTGACCACTGAGAATAGAGAAAATGAGTCTCTTCAGTGGAAACTACACTCACAGTGTGTGGTTTGTGTTTGTTTTGGCAGGTATGATCATTAAGAGAAAAAGTGGAGAGATTCCATGTCCTCTGGCTGTCGAGGCGTTTGCGGCTCACCTCAGCTACATCTGCAAATATGACGACAAGTACAGCAAGTATGTACAAAAACACACTCAAGGGATTAAGACATAATGTTTAATTAGCTGTCTTGATTTGGGTTCATGGTGAATCCTGAATCAGTCACATGTCAGATTTGAAATACAAAATATGACATTTATTCTCTTACTAGTGAAAAGTTGAATTTCTGAGGAACAAAATGCGTTTAAATTAATTATTATGTCACCTAATACTAGGAAACTTCAGATTTAATGTTAGTTAATGTTGAAAGTTACAACACATAAGTAAAGTTATATTTGATTTTATCCTAGTTTTAGTTCCTTTGGTCTGAACCTAGTGGTGAATATTTAGTCCAAGTTATTAAAGACTGAAAAAGACAGAAGAAACTTTATATACATTTTATGTACAGTATAGCAGCAAATTTCAGTATATTTTAGCAAACTTTACATTTATTTGAGCAAATAAATTAAACATTCCTGTTTAACAGAAATGTGTCAATTTGATGACTTAATGAACTCTCTGTTTGAGCTACGTTCACTACTTAAAGTTACTCATGCTGTACCTGACTAGATGTGCTCCAGTTTTATTCACCCTTAGTCAGGTCACCAGAGTCTTGGGAAATAAAGGCAACAGTGCTGCTCATAAAACTTTTATTTTTTATTTTCTGTTTTATTTATTGACTCACCAAAGTTGAAATAGCTAAAATAGAAAACTTGGAGTGAAAGTCTATTTTTCTCCTACAGGTACTTTATCTTCCATAAGCCCAATAAGACCTGGCAGCAGGTGTTCTGGTTGAGCATCAGCATCGCCATCAACAACGCATACATCCTCTACAAGATGTCTGACGCCTACACAGTCAAACGCTACAGCCGGGCGCAGTTTGGAGAGAGACTGGTTAGAGAGCTGCTGGATTTAGACGACTGTTCCCCCACACAGTGAGGAAGAGGAGGGGAAGGATGAGGAGGAGGACAGCAGGAGTGCACAACACATACACACAAACACACATGCAATCACACACACACACAAACACAATCGTCACACACACATACACACACATTTTCTCACTCTTCATTACGGTTGTGCAGACTCTGCAGTCTGTGTCTATGTGATAATACTGAAGCAGTGCCAAGCCTATGTCTTTCTCCCTCTAGTTGTTTTTTGTGGTACTGTAAATATTCATTAACACATGACTGCACTACAAAATAGAGAATTATGAGCCATGGGACAGTTTACATGACTCAACTGCAACTTTTAACACAGATTTACTAAGGATTTGTCAGCAGGAGCCATTTCAAATGCAGAGATGAAGGCAGCAACAATGAAACAATGAATATGTCACTCCTAAATGATGTCAGCTTCAAGTTTGAACTCTTATCAAAGAGTTAAATCATTGATATGAGCCTGAATCTCATATTTGAGTGTTCAATCGTGTACTCATCAGACAAAAAAGCTACTTGTAGCTCAATATTTACACTCTGCAAAAACACTTGTGACCCTGTAACAAAAGCTTAGTAAACCAGGACTATGGTGTGTTCACACGCTGCATGCATAAAGAATCTGGATTGTGATGTTCTCTTGTAAAGATGAATTCTGCTCCAGGTGGGTTTTGAAAATTTCCGTTTGTGTGTATGTATTTAGCAAGTGGAACTGCTTTTCTGCGCAACTTTGAGGCTGAGGATGTAAATGTAAGGCTATTGTGACCCAGATGTGTTGTTGTGTTGCTGCATACTGTACTTGCTAGAGGAAGACTGTCAGGTGATCTAAAGCCACAAGCAGCAGCGTGCCACCAACTCAAAAAAAGAACAAAAAAGGACTTGGTGACAGATTTGTTAATAGACAATAACAAAAAATGCCATTAAATCTGCAGCCAACTTTTGCACCAACAACTCTTTTATAAGCAGATAAACTCCTAATATTCATCTCTTTCATCACTTGTGCAGTTGACTATACTTTGGCTTTGCAGGGAAAACGTTCAAAAACCTTGATTGAATGTATAGTAAGACAGTGTTGCTAGGCAACAAGTACAATCTTGGCCAATGGACAGAAGTTTAGATAATATTGCTTAGCAAGATTTGGATCCAGGAAGTAAAAACTAAGCCATTGGTGGCTTATAAAATGTCCCAGAAAACCAAATGATGCAACAAATCTTAATGTGGTTACAAGACATTGGAGCTGTCAGATGTGCAATGACCTTCATTCTCACACTTTGCTCTCAAACTGGTGCCCACATCTCATCAGGAACTCCAGAAGTCTGACATGAAACAACTGTGAAATTTAGGGCTGCAACTAATTAATATTTTCTTTATTAATTGACCTGTTCTGGAATTAATCAACTTGGTCAGTCTATAAAATGTCAGAAAATAATGAAAAACCCAAGATGACGTCTTGAAATGTCCTAATAAACAGTACGCAATACAAAAATATTTACTATCTATTTAAATGTTTACTATCACTGTAGACCAAACAAACAAGGAAATTGAAATAAGGAAATTTGGACGTTTTTGTCTTTTTAAAAAACCTAAAGACATTTCACCCTATTTTACAAAAATGACATTAAATTAACTAACTGGAGTGTTAATATTCAGACTTAGTATTCATATTCAGAATCAACAATTAGTCAACTAACATCTTCTTCCTCAGAGATGGAAGCACAGATACATTTTGGGCTATTAATAGCAGCATTTTTCTTGCGGAGTAACAGACCTGCTGTCTCTCAGCCGGGCCAGTGGACGTGTGAGTGAAGAGGCGAACGTTTATCTGCAAAAAAAAAAAAAAGTCTTACCATTTCCATTTGTATACCACACTGCTGTCTGTAGCTTTAATCAAACCAGTTTGCTTTGCTTAAGATGCAGTCAACATGTTACTGTCATGCTGGAATAATGTTATGAAGATATTTCAAGTGAAAGGTGTTGATGTGTGCTTGCTCCATCAGCATGGTTTGATGTGTGAATACACGTTACTGTAAGATACAGATTGAGTTGAGTGGTTCGCTGGCAGGACTCTTGCACTTTGTTTATTAGATAATCCTTTTAGTTTTGGTTTGAACCCAATGGTAGAATCCACTGCTCTCAGAAAAATACTGAAAAATATGAATAGATAAGTTATGTAAATATAAATAGATAAATGAAAATGGATTATATGAAAATATGCCAATCAAATATGATAGAAAATGAATGACTATAACCAAAACAGAAAAAGGTTTCCACAGTAGATTTAGATTATAAGGTACAATATGTATGTGTATATTTTGTTTACAAATTACTGAGTGTATATCCATGTTCACTCTGTCACTGAGACTCAAGATTGTGATTTTTTTAACTTTTTCACTAATCCAAAGCATCGTTGTTGTTGTCGCTGTTCGTGTGTGTGTGTGAACCACTGAGTGTCGTCGCCTGTCTAACCCCTGTTCATCTCTAAGTAACCATGTTAACCTTTATGAAGCACTTCTGTCATATCATGTCATGTAGTTTTGCACCTCTTGTTTTTAATACAATATTTCATATCAACTAATGACGCAAACATTTATCAGCTCATCTGATCTGAAGTGAAGTACAGCTGTAGCCGTGTTAGAGACCCATCCTGCACCTCAGTCTGCACACTGTGTGTCCTGTGTTGGTAATTACAGGAAAAAATAACACTAATTAAAAACTCTTACCACATGTTTAAAACTGCTCTTGATAATGTACCTTGCACTCTGGTAACACTTTATTTTTCAGGCAAAACTAATATGCATTAATGTGTTAATATATCATTTTTAACTGCAAAAATAAGTACTTACTGTCTATTTTCGGAGTTCACTTTTGAAAATTAACAACTATGAACCCAACTATACTGAGTGGATACTCAACTAAATCAATTTAAGGAAAATGCTATTTTTCTTATTCCCATAAATAATGGGTTATTCCCAGGGCAGTTTCAGTTGCAATTGATAATGAAACATGTTGAAAACATCAATAATTAACCAGTATTTTCTTTAAAAAGTTTTTTCCTTTTATAGAAAAAGCAAAAGCCTCCATTCCCTTCCAACGACATTCAACAATCATCCAAGGAGAAATCCTCCATATAAAATGCAGAGAGACCATATTATCTCCTCAGACTGACTTCAGAAGGCCTTAACACACAGCAGCCTCCAGGCATGTTGCAGTCTGAGCGGGGGGCATGGATGCAATCATCACTATGTGAAGCAAAAATAGACGAGGCAGCTTGTGGGAGAGTGACCAGAGCAGAAAAACCAAAACCCAGCTCTTCAAAGCAAAATAGCCCCCAGACTGCATCACAAATTGATGAAGCAGGTATAACTGTGTCAAGAGAATCCTGGTGTGAATTTTTCCTTCAATTCCTTTAAAGTGTGTAAAGCATGTGGAAAATTGAAGGCTGCATTTGTAAATGGGCGTCTAATCTGCAGCTGAGGCAGGTGTGACACACACACATACACACACACACACACACACACACACACACCTTACGATGCCAATGATGTGTGTGACATCCGCAGAGTTTTTCTGTAGTGCTTACATTGCTAGGCTCAGACCACAAATTAGAAGAAATTATGGACCAGGGAATCTGCAAGGCCACCACGGTTACTTGGCAACAAATTATATACACGTGTGTGAGCGAGAGAAAGAAAGAAAAGAGGAGCAGATAAAGAGCTACGCAGCTTCACGTCATCTCCTTTTGTCATGTGTCAGAAGAGAAAGGCTGAGCATCCTCCCCTTTGATGCTTTTGTTTATTTAATTCAGAGGAGGGTTGTATTGCAGCCCCTACAGATCAAAAGCATAATTTTAAATTCTCAGGTTGATCTCTGAAATAAAAATGAAAAAAAAAAATCTGTACAGCCCTCTCTATTGATCAGCCAAGAATCCAATATTTCTATAGTGCCTTTTTCCTCTCATTTTCTACCACAGGCCCAAACACTGACTATGGTAACATCCTGTCCTGCATGGTGTGAGTAATATAGAGTAGAGAAATAAATCTGTCACCTCTGCACCACAGTTTTTAGATGCTGAAAATATTTTATGCAGCCAGGTGCCCTTGTCCCACTGCTGTAATGACCTGCTTCAAGTGATATTTCACCCAAGTGGTGCCACTGGGAGTCATCTCAACATCTTTTCCACTAATATGGCTTCTTAACACACCTCAAAAACATTAGTAGGTCTGGATATGTGATGGCAGAACCCAGTGATGCTTGTTTTTTTTTTTCGTTTACGTGGGTAAACTACTATGTAGGAACCTTATTTGGATGTTGAAGGAAAAAGAGGTGGACGGTTGCAACTGAAGTCAGAAAGCTTAACATCCCATCACCAACTACAGCCTTAAAACAAAATACAATCACCAATATGAAAACTTTGATGGGTCTCATGACAACAGCGTGGATATTTTTCTCCATATTTTTCTACCACTTGTCCTCTCACAGATTGCAAAGATGTCTGAATGCTCCAAGCTTTTACTAATTCATTGGGGGGGGGGGGGGGGGGGGGGGGACAGGAGCAGATGAGAGGGAGGAAAAAAACTGTGCAATCACTAAGAAAGATCAGAAATAGTTGTCTTTCATCCCCATCCCCCGCAACATTAACTGCTTGTCAAAAAACCTTGAATTATTACAAAAATGAATCATTCTCACATTCGGTCATTTTATGGTACTGAAATACAGTAGTGTATAAGGTGACGTCCATGTATGTGGTGTGCTGTGTGTTCCAGTGTGTCATCTCTGTACAGTGCGTCACTGATGTCCATGTGTGTGTATATCCAGTGAGTGAGACAGTTATCAGAAGAACGAGTAAAGATAATTACAAGTGATTAGCTTTAGATGTGATAAAGATGTTAAAATGGCTGACCTCAGGGCTTCATAACTAATTGCTGTACAATATATTAACTTATCAAAAGTAATATACCTAAATGGACTTCTATAACCTTTTCAGGTGCTACAAAACACTGTACAAGTAATAGTAGAAATAGACTTATTGTTATTGTTGCGAGCTCAGCAACTGAATAGTGAGCACCAGGGTCATATAATGTAAGAGTTGTACCACTAAACTCAGTCTTTCCTGATTAAATGTATAACATATAGATGTATCAGGCACCAAAAGTAACATTTAACTGTCTTAGTGGTAAAACCTTTTCACTTCATATGATTCTGGTTTGTAAAGGATGTTGAATATCTGCGGACTGACATGTTATGTAGTTTCACAGATGGGCCAGAAGGGTGTGTGTATGTATGTATGTGCATGTAATGTTAACACTGGGCTGAGTAATATGTGTACAATAACTGGTGTATGCTGGACCAAATAACTTTCTAAAAAAAAAAAAAATGTGTGTGGTGATGAGTTGTACAAGGTTGTTGTGTAAATGTGTCTTTCATTAAAACTTGCCACTTGTGGGTGCTCCATTGAAGATTTGGAGAAGCTTATTACTCCCTGTAGCAAATGATTGGACATCATGTGGAGGGTGAAACCTGAGTGTCAAATGGTACTTTTCATGATTGAAGTGCAGAGCCTGTCTTTACTGAGCCTCTATGATAGAAAGAGAAGTTTGCTGAATGTTCTTTTACAACAGATAATCTTTCCACATGATGCTGCTTTTATGAAACATTTAAGTTTATTATTAAAACATCTCATGATAGAGTGGTGACCTGGAATCAGACCCACTTCTCCTGTTCATATTGATTGGGCAAGATTATCCAATTGACCCGTGATTGGAGACCATAAATTGTGTGTTCGCTTCTTGAAAGCTGGCTTTAAAAGATCTTGTACGCACACAGTATGGAAAACTAATGTGTGGCCATTCAAAACAAAAAAGAACACAATTTAAATGTTTCAAATGTGGGTTTATCTGTATTCTTACTGATGTTTTCCAAGCCTCTCACTGTGCTGACATGTTACCTACAACACTCAATCATATCTGTAAGTTGTAAGGCTTGAGTGATTGTTTGTGAGGCTATGACGGGGCCGGTCTCCATGCCATTTCTCACTTTGTCCGACCTCTGAACTGAACTGTATTATAAAGGAACTCCCTCTGTCACTCGTGCTCCAGCTCCTACTCGTCCTGAACAAGGACTGATGTTGTGACGTGTGTGTGTGCTCACCCTCTACTTCCCTGACACCTTTTCACAAGATAATGCTCAATGGCTCTGTCACGTCTATCACCCACCTCTAGTTAAAGCTCTGTAGATATTCGCCACCATTTTGCACATACAGTATCTAATAAATGTTCCTGGTTTGGTACACCTGCCCTGTATGGAGACGTATTGTGTTTATGGAAGTTCTTTCATGTGTTTGTGGATTTGCATACATGGGAAAATCTATTGCTGCAAACTGGGTCACATGAGCAAGTTCATATACGAAGCCCCACAAGTAATCCAAATGGCTTTATTTCTGCCTTTATTTTAAATTTTTATGGTAATAACACAAGTCTCACTGAAAGCATGACAAGTAAAAAAGAAGAGTGGAGGAAAAGCTGTGCGGATGAGATAACACAAAATAAAGGCAGACTGTGATAATCCAGGCCAGTCTTGGTGCCCATTCATGTAAGAAATTACAATAATAGTGCAGAACAAAACAATAAGATTTAAACACAGCAAACAGTCAATTTTACAAAAATTAAATGTATTATCTGCACTCCAGCTCCCAGGAATATTCTTTTCACCCAAAGAAGGTTACAAAACCTGACATAGATTTATGCATAACGTGCTCAGGGGAAGTTAAAGAGCACACACACATACACACACACAGCAACATGTCAAGTTGTAAAGTATTGATTGGACCTGACAGGACAAAGTGAAGAGGCAGGTTGTAGAGGATGACAGACCAGTCCAGGGCCAGCTCTGCTCACTAGCCTCAGGCCATTAGCAGCCTCTTAAGAATGCTAAGAGGAAGAAAAAGAAACAAGCTATCACAGTGCAGTTAATAATAATGATTTAAAGCATCATCATAATAATAACTTAATATATAGCATTATTAAAAAAACATGTCGCAAAGTACTTCATGAATTGAAAATGAAGGAATGTATAGCGTGATAAAATAAGATAAGACTAAAGTGTAATTTGATAGATGATAAAAGCAATGCAGTGATCCAGTTTTCCTCTAGTTTGTAGTCCTGACACAGAGACCTACAAGGATACCAGACCAGACTGAGGATTATAAGTGTAAGCAGGTCAGAAATATCAGCAGCAGCCAACCACGTGCATGCCTTACTGTCACAAAGCTTTTAAAAGCACAGTCACAAGCATTTTGGTTATAATATTCAATATAATGTTAAAATAACAACAACAACAATTATTATTATTATTATAATTATAGTATATACAAGAAAAAAGAAGTTACATGCACCCAGGGCTTAATAGGAAAAGGACAGTTAAAATAACATAAAGGGGCAATAATTGATATAAACATGTTTTATTTCTATTACTCGTAAAGGAGTTTCAGCTGCATGAACACATGTGTGACTTAAAAACAAATATCAGAGTTGCTTTAACAGAACAGAAAGAGTTCATCACATTACTGTTATATGATAATATAACAGGCTACATCACTGCTTTCTCTTCTGTTTTTGACTAGAAGGAATTATTACACACTTTTAGTGGGTATATTTTATTTTTGGTTCAAGTACACTTAAGTATTCTTGAAGTATTTTATTTTTAATGCTTTGATTAATTTTTCAAACTTTTCTGAGCAGAAACAAAAATGTCAGTGGAAAGTCATAAAAATCCTTTGGGTAGATTTTACCATCTCTCTATATATTAAAGGGCCAAATAATGACTGTTGGAGTATCAAATATCAACAGTTAGATGAATCATTACTGTGACAAGTTAAAATCAATAGGAAAGGCAACAATATTGGACCTGAGAGCTATGAGCTGTAAATGTAGTGAGGGATTTACAGTAAATTTGCTTTGTCATAGATTAGCAATAAATTGAAATAGATGTAATACAAGATACAACCAATAGAGGGCAGCAAATCACAATTCTCCTAAAGTCCCTCTGGCCATCAGCTCAATGATCAGCCTCTGAGGGTAAGTGGATTGAAACTGGCCCGAGCACCAAAGGGAGACTGTGTAATTGAATTATTTTGCACCGTATTGATGACATGCTCAATAACAGACTGACTGGCTAACCTCCTAAAACTGAAGGTAACTCAAACAGCAACCTCCAGGAAGAGGCGCTTTGACATAAACTAGCGACATGATATCCAATCTGCTTCAAGAAGCTTCCCAAAATATTAATTTTGTGTGTGTGTGTGTGTGTGTGTGTGTGTGTGTGTGTGTGTGTGTGTGTTGTGAAAGAAAGAGATGTAGAAATGAAGCAGGCTTGACCAACTGAAATCTGTGTTCTCTCCCATGCCTGAAGGTAAAACTCTTAATAATTTCCACAGAAGAAAGACCCGTGGAGAAGTTACACAATAGAAAAGAGATCAGCAGTGCTGCAGCTCATCTTTGGGGCTCACACAACCACCAAAAGCTCCCCATGGATGAGGAGACACAGGAGATCAGTGGAGAGACAGATACAGACATCATTCAAATGAAAGCCCCGCATTAGAAAAAAAATGGGTGAGTCTGTAGTGAATTTAATCGACTTTACCACGTCCTCCCTGTGTACTCTCTGTTTTGCCAATGAAGCAGCTGCTAAACCGCGTGAAGACACATATAAACACACATATATGACACAGTATAAAGAGATAAACTGCCCAATATATACACTTATAATAAAGTAATTCAGTATATAAAAATAGGAGGAGGAGAAGAATGAGACCCATTTTTTATTCTCTACCCAGAACCTGTAAAAATGTTTCAATGTGTGTTTGTGTGTCTACTGATATAAGCACATACACAAAAGCTAATCAGATGAGATTATGTCACCTGTTTCTGGTAAATCAACAGATTTAAATGATGAATGTGTCTATAAATATGTTGTGGTTTCATAACAGTGCCGCAATCTGTTCATCCAATCTTGTTTCAAGGTACTGACATCTCATTTCTTAGAAAAATCTTGAAACTTAAACTCAACTTCCACTCAGAAATGTGTTTGTCTTCTTGCTCCTACAGTTGAATGTTTGAGCTTCACTGTTCAGAAAGATGTTTGTGCAGAGTTTGACACCTGAAGGCTGTTTTCTCTTTTATTTGCTGGCAGTGTTCATTAAAAATCTGATTTTAAGGGGTGAACTATGAACTAGATTTGCGAAATCACAACTAGTGTGCAAGCGTATCCTGGTCCAATATCCAGCTTAGATCAAATGTGATGTGGAAATGTGAAACCTGCACAATGTAACACTGAAGATGGACTTTACAGTGAAGTAGAGAGATGGCTTGTGTCCAGCAGTTAAACTTTTAAAATGAAATACATTTGCATATTCATAGACTGGATTTTTTAAGGGAGTAAATGTCATGGATGAACCATATCAGTATGTTTAGGCTCAATGCATGTGTGGAGGCAATCTTTAAAGTTTCCTTAAAAGAAACTGAAGCAGGAAAAAGTGGAAATATTTCTTTAAGAGTCTTTAAGAAAACTGTGTTCCAACGGATGTATTGCTGTATAAAAAAGACAGGTTCATCATTTTTATTGGATTATGAAGACAGGGTAATACTGGAATTGCTGTATGGTGCTCTCAGTTTATTAAACCACAGAACTAAAATATTAAAAAAACAGAAAATCTTATCTCAGGGCTTAAAAGTATTAAAGTCTGTTTAAAAATGTATTTTAAAGTCACTGTTGACCTGCAATACTCCTCGTCACTTACGCATACTGTATATCATCCATAAATTGTCTCCACCATGTTAACAACACAATTAACATTGTTTTATTGTCATTAATGACGTATGGTTTTCAGAATGAGAACATTACTCATTCGTAAAATAAAACATATAAAAGACTCACAATGGTTTGTCGTGAGAAAGGTCTTTCTCAAGTTTATAACCTCTGTCTCCACAGTGTCTGGAGTCTCCACCCATCCTATGTGTGCAAGGTTATGACACCGTCAGCCCACACACTTTCAATGAAGCTCTTAACCCTGCACACTCACGCACCTCCACTGTATGTAATTATGTTGTAATCAGTGGGTCTAAGCAACACCAAAGTCATGATTATATTTACGGTTTTCTTTTGATATCTTGCCTTGAAAGGTCAGTGTCCTGTCACAGCGTGTCACCTCGATGAGGATGCGCCATTGTTCATGTACGTCCATTCATGGAAAGAGTGAAGTCATCTAATAACTTGACATTGTTTTTGTTTGGGCGGTTAAACTGTGGGTTTGTTTGTCAAAGAAATACGTCCATTGTTGATGTACAATTATTAACCAAACTCTATATGTTTCTTTTTACACTCTGGCTGCAGCCCTGTTGCAACACATCGACACGTGCCCCAAGAGGCATTGTTTGGAAAATGTCAGCCCTTTTTGACATGAAATATGATTTCACACACACACACACACACACAGCCCCTGTGCTTGAGGAAAACCTTCTAGATAAGACTGCTGGTGGACTTTTGACACACACATGGATACCACTAATTAGTCTTTTATAATAATGGGCTCTTCTTTACACAAAGGTGTCGAAAAACTCTCTGCAGGGTGCATGTAGTCTTTTTCCAGTCAGGTGTCAGTGTGTACGTGTGTGTGTGTGTGTGTGTGTGTGTGTGTGTGTGTGTGTGTGTGTGTGTGTGTGTGTGTGTGTGTGTGTGTGTGTAAAGGGATCTAACACCCCTCTGTCATATTTCCTGGCGGCTGCTCACCCGTGACTCACCGTCTTCTCGCTGCATGACTCAGTTTAGCTTAGCTTAGCATAGCATAGATAACTAGATAGATAGATAGATAGATAAATTAGCCTAAAGTAGTGATATAACAATGTCAAAATACTACTTTACTACTTTACTATTGAAAATCATGGACTCAATAATTAAAATCTTACAGTATGAGCACATGTACAAATATAACTTGCACTCAAAAGGCTTAATTCAACATTTTAGGAAATAGGCCAAAAAGTAACATATTAAAGGCATGTAACTTCTCATTTAAATCTCAGCCAGACAGCATATTTGCATTGAGCAGCCTCTGTCAGTGTTAGATATCAGTGTGAAGATATCTTAAACAAGAGTGAAGAGTTCATCTGTAACAATGCTTCATCACTTATGATTTGAATGTCCTTTTACATGTAAACCCTTCATCTGTTATTACATGTAAGTAACAAGTAGCTATGACTGTAAGATAAATGTAGATAAATAAATATAGATAGATGAATACATATGACATCGACAAAAAGTCATACTGACCGTTGCTTTCTCATGGAGACAATGGCTCCCAGCTGTAGTGTGTCTGAGTGTGTGTGTGTGTATGTGTGTGTGTGTGTGTGTGTGTTACATGTGCTTTCTCCCACTCAGGTCAGGTCTAAACAACGGGACAGGGTCAAGACCGTACAGATTAAACTGTTAGCATTATGATGTTAGTAGGACTCGGGGGTGGAATCAGAACCAGCAGTTATGAATACCAGGTTTCATAGAAAATAGTTAAAATGACGCGCAGCTGCCAGAGAAGAAAGGAGAGTGAGGAGAGGAGGAGGAGGCTGAGAGGTAGGGGATGTGTGCTTCTTAGCCTCTTTACATATGTGTGTGTGTGCCTGAGACATGTGTTCAGCGACTGTGTGTAGGTGTTAGGGGATATTTGGGCTTCAGCAGGGGGATTCAGGCATGACAGAGGCCTTCATCATATAATAGGATAATGTTTTATCTCATCGGAAGAAAGAAGGAGGAAGGGGGGGGGGGGTAATGAGAAGGGGAAGAGAGAGGCTGATTATTTTCATACAGCGGATCTGGCATGGTTGTCCACCCACAAAACTTTATAGCTGCTTGACGTGTGTCATACACACACAGACACACACAGACACACACATTTTCACGTTTATATTGTATACACAGGCTAGTATCTGGTCAGACAGGTTAGGACAAGCAATAGGAACTTCTTTTCATTATGTAACATCTATTCATGAGGAGAATTATGTGCTTATCCTGTACCTACAAGAGACTGCATGTCTGTATGTGTGTGTGTGTGTGTGTGTGTGTGTGTGTGTGTGAGTGAGTGTTTATAAGCACATGCTGCCAGTTTGACATTTCTTTTTCAAAAACCTCTATGCCATAATTTTCCCACGCTTTCTTAATATGAATAAGTATAGTGTAACAAACAGCACTGAACAGCAGTTTGTCCCACTTGAGTATCTTACTGGACAGCATGGCATGTCTGCATTAGTATACTGGCCAGGTGCTGGCTGCAATCATGTGAATAAGTGCACCTCTCCCTCCCACTGCAAATACTCCTCCAGGCCAGAGCTGAAAATAACAGTGTGCTCTTAGACAACTCACCGGGCCAAGTAATGATTTTAAAAAGTTTAATGTGATGAGAAAGGTATTAATTTAAAACCACCATTGTACCTTACTTCAATCACAGGATCATCTTGATGTTCTTTTTCCATTTTATGTCTGCCTTGATAGTGTTGCTTTAATTCAGTTGAGCCAACCGTTTGGGGCTGTGACCCTTTAAAATGAAGCTATGTCTACTTATGACCCGTCTAAAAGGTTGTCTGTGACCATTTCATCCAAAGGGTGATTATTACCAGATTATTCTCAGATTGTTGTATTAAATACTTTTTGGAGGCCTAAAGAGGTAAAATGATCAATTTATTCTGATGGAGAAAAAAAAATATTAAAAGAGAGTCTGAAAAAAATACATTTGATTTTGTGTAACAGAAGGTTTTTTTTCTTTGCCTATTAATTAACTGTCTCATGACCCCTAAGACTTGTCTTGTGACCCCTTGGGCAGGTGCCAACCTCTAGGTAGAGAACCATTGCCTCCATTATGGATATTGCTTCTACTACTTCCTGAAATTTTACTGTCATGACTTGAGATGTCACAGTAAAGGCAGGTAGAGTTTCAGTGAATTTTTTAGAGTTCTTTTAAATTCAATTTTATGCCCTTATTAGCATTTAAAAGTAGAGAGATGACAGAAAACGAGGAGAGGAAAGAGATTCAGAATGGCATGCAAAAAAGGTCCCTAGTAGTACTTGACCTGTTGAGTCTGAAGTTCACGGTTGCTGCCATAACCTACGGAGTCCTAGGAGGGGTGATAGAGAAAAAAATACTTAATTTGTGCTCTTGATTTAATTTTTTGTGCTTTCAATTTAACTTCACTATGAATTGCTTGGATTTAATAAGGGTTTATTTTGATCTTGGAATATCATGGGTTTTGCTCGTATGAACACTGTGTTATCTTTGAGATCTCTTTAACATATTCTTCAGACTTTTTTTTACCATTTCACCGCTAATTAAGTTATCCGTGTGCATGGATGAATTAATCAAGAGCATGAATTATTAAACTGAGCGCACAAATTAGTTTTTTTTTCTCTGTGGACTCTCTCAGGCTCTATAATAACTCCTGAATTTTTGTTACATTTTAATATTTAGATAGTATAAAGTAGTGAGCAGACAGCAGAAAGAGTAGAGAAAGACAGGAGGAAGAAAAGTCAACGACCAGACTCAAACCAGGTAAGTTGCTGTTACACAGTCAGCATCTTAAATCTCAAGGCTACCAAGACACTCCAGGCTACAGATGACTCTTTAAGGACAGCCTTTTTTTTCATTCTTGCACTCCCAGCATGCATTGGGCATTAAACAAAGCACTCACATGATTGCTTGAATTGATCACCAATACAAAAAACCCTCTCATCAGACACAGAAAAGGATCAACTTGTTACACGTCCAAATTGTCAAAAAAGGTTGAAACCTGAAAAAAAGTCAATGCTTCAGATGTACAACGCAAACATCATCAGCACATTATATCACATTTTTCACACTGGATATGAAATAAAATGATCCTTTTTTGCCTCTGAAGAGTCTCTTCAAGTTTTCTTCATCTAAAACCTTTTTTTTTCTTTTTTTTTACCTTGGCTGACACTACTTCCTGAGAAGCCTGGATTCAAGACAGCCAACATTTTCACACTGTTGATCACAGCACTAATACGCACAAACACACTCTTTCCTACGGGCAAATAACAATCTCTATAATCTGCATGCTTTGAACTGTGAGCACACTGGAGGGAATCCTCATAGAAACCGGGGGAACGTGCCAAAAACCTGACATGACTCCTGTGTCTTGACATAAAGTCAGATTGTCACTGGTTCGTCAGTGATCTGTGCATTAAATAACTGGCTGCAAACCAAATTTCTGTCAGAATTATAATGACGATAAAAATGATAAATGTTTCATATACTTAGTGTTGAAATCAAAGCCCAACCAGAGTGACCTGTTTTTAGTTAGTTATGACACGTTAATGTCTTTACATTGTACTTCACAGAAAAAATTGATCATCACTGCTGAGAATTAAAACCTCCCAGAAACAAAACCATTTATTTTACTTTTTTTTTGTCTTAGTCTTGACTGACTTTCCACCTCTCCCATAACATAAACTGCGCCAGTTTCCCCAGTGATATCTCATTGGTGCAGAGTTGTAAATGAAAAATGATTAATGTCCTGCTTGAGAATTATGTTTCAACAGAAATATATCAAATGAATGTCAGATACTCTCAACAGTGCTGTCTCACTGGGATTTTAAATGTTGGAATCCAGTTTGTCTTTCAAAGAATAAATGATCAGTATGAAAAAAAAACTTAACATGGAGCCTTTTTTTTAATCTGTATCTGTTCTGTGGGCTTTTATTACAAGCAGAAAGCTCCTCATTGAAGCAGAACAAACTGATTCTTCAAATACAACATGGTACTTAAGCTCCAGGTTTAAGTTATCAGTATTCATGTTGAGTGAATGATCAAATTTAGGAATAAGTTTGGATTGGGGTGATCAAGGCTTCACAGACTACAACTCACCTGAACCTGTGAGCCTCCACTTAAAGGAAAGTATACAGTATGACTAACTGAATAGCGAAAACATGCGCTTCATCCTTTCTAATCTACAAAACCATAAAACATGTGAGAAGACGAGAGGAAACCATTAAGTGTTTGGTCAGGGAGGCGTCGCTACAGTCCAACAGTCTAGAAGTCAAGAGTGAGCAAACATCTTTGATTAAATGTATGGACGGTACATGTACGATAAACTGTATAGCCTGCAGACTATTTTCTCTCTTCACAAATTAATAAATGATAAGAACTCCATTTCCACACCTCAAGTGTGAAAGCAAAAGGGTTTTGTTGTATCCTCTGAAGGCTCACTGAGGGACTCGCCCTGAGTGTTTTACAGGTGCAAAGATATTTGCCTGATATGGAGACAAGCCTAATGGCTTTGTCCTTTGAGCTCATTTTCCTTGCAGAGGAACCCACCCAGTGGGGAGTATTGTATCGTAAGGTGGTTTGAGGCTATTGGCCAGTAATAGATTTCTGCAAGACAAAATAGTTCAATTATTACCAGAAAGGTTCCTTTAAATGGTCCTTTATCTGGTGCTGTGTTGATACAAGACTGTTATGTCAGTTTATGGCTTGTAGCATTTGTCATCATTTTCTTCTTAGTCATTGTAGAGTGATGTTAAACTCCCCGACAACTTATAAGTCACGTTTCTCATGGCAAGGGAGAGTCAAAGACTTTGAACTCAAAAAACTGAAGTTGTACCAACGTATCAACTTTTGATAGTGAATGAAACAACAAGAATTCACTGATCAGAGCTGCAGCTGTGGCTGCTTTGGAATATTTGGCAGTCCACATTATTATTTCATTTCAAAATGAGAGATTATAAAGTCAATAGAGCCACAAACTTTGATCATGTGTCACCTCCACGTGATGATCTTGATGTCAGGGTCCAACCCCCGTTCTTCTAGCCCCATCATCAGACTTTGTTTTCATATCATTATTCAATTGGACATCACGTTGAAGTTTGCCATTTTGTTTTTGGCTGGGATTGTTATTTTGCATACGGTTGCTAGGAGCACTTCAATTTCAGTTGATCAAAGATGATATGCATATCTAGCTGTTGTTATGTCTGTAAGTGGACTTACAACAACCTGTATCTCAACCATATTTGTCACCGATCCACTTTCCGTCCTCTTTTTGCGCTCACAAAACTCTCATTGACTCAGCTGTATTTTCTAACTAGAGAAACAATAAACACAACACTGGACCAGATTGAATCTAGATTGTGGCGCTATAGAGGTCTGTAACTAGAATACATTGTGTCCGCATCCTGTTGCCTTTAAGCATCCAAAAGGTAGAGAGCACATGGCAGCAGGCAAAAGAAGCCAGACTGTACTGCTGTGCTGAGACACCCAACCTGAGGTCTGCCGTCTGTCATTTAGTTTGTGGTAATTTGATTACAAACAAAGGTACATGGAAATATGCACAATATCAGCATAATATCAACTAATAAAGGTAAAATAAAGTAGACCGTTTATATTTTCTAATAAAAAATGTCCCATTTTGTTCCACTTTAAGTAGCTCCAACAGAGAGGAAATCATTAATTCCACACATTGTCAAACATATATATCAGCTTCTCACTGAAGCTATACAATGTGAAACCCAAGACTTCAAGTTTTCAAACGCAAGACTTCAAGTTTTTATTACCGCACCAAATGGAAATATTTCCCCAAATTTGGTATATTTGAGAAATTAAGGATCTCAACAGGAATGTAAAACAAAATTTTGCTCTCAACATTACTTACACGCACAACATCAGTAAGTAATGACTAGCCCATCAGTGTCCATTTGTCATAAGATTTCAAGGCCGCTCAACATGAAAGTGACTCAAGATGAATTAATCACACTTTCAACAAACATCCTGACTGGTAATCCCATCATTTACAATGGCAAGTTTTCATACACACCATGCTCATTGCAAACGTTCTTCACCCTCCAGTCTTTGTGTTTGTCCCGACAGTAACTCCCTCACTGCAGTTCACTATGGGAGAGCTGAGACTACAGAATGGACTCACTTGTTTTTAAACCTCTAACACTTTCTAACTACTGAGCAGTTCACCTGAGACAACATTTTTTAAAACACACGTAGCGTCTTGGAAAGCAACCCTCCTCTATTTCTGATATTATCTTAAAATTTCTGATAGCATGTCAGCTGTTCTGGTATCTCTCCAATCTCTGATAACAACATGTTCTATTCTGAGAATATTGGGAAGGGTTGAAACTGGAGGGAGTCGAAAATGTGTGCACATATGTGTGTTTGTGTGTGAGAGTAAGTGTGTGAGCGAGATGTGTCTGTGTCTATCCGGGCTCCCCGTGGTCATTCTTATGGTCTTCTGAGTGGGTGGTCTGTTCCAAGAGAGGAGCACTGGAAACATTACACCTACATACACACACATACGCACACAAACACACACAAAGGGAAACTGGGAATCACACCAACGCAGCACAGTAGAGGGTGGAGCAGGCAGAAGCCTTCTTCCAGATGTGTGACATTAATTTAGTTGATCCAAAACATGAACCGGTAGCTCCCACTCACTCATCACCACTGCGAGTGTGTATATGTGTTTCTGTATGTGTGTGTGTGTGTGTGTGTGTAAAACAGACTTTCTTCTCACACTGACTTTACTTTTTAACATTCGCACACCTAAAAAATACACCTGCAAGTCTATATTTATATACAAAAGTTCTGTATGTTTTTGTTTTTGGTAGACTAGAGAAAAGAAAGGATTCAATAGAAGAAGAAGAAGAACCCACTGATACATTTTCTTGAAAGGTGGAAGAAAAGATGGAGCAGAGAAGACCGGAGGGAGACGAGGTGTCCGATGAAAAAGGGGAAAAGATGAGGAGCTGAGCAGGTTATGAGAACAGTATCCACTCTGACCCACAGAGCAGCGCCCCTGGACTTTCGTACAATACTTTTCACCGGGGAGGAGAGGGGGATACGGTACATGGAAAGACAAAGAGACAGGGAGAGAGAAAGAGAGAGAAAAAAAAATGAAATTAAATCAGAAAAGCGGAGGAGGAGAACGAGAAGATATGTAGGAGGACGGAAGTGGTTGATTGGGTCCTCCCTAGGGATTCTTTTGTGTAGATTGTTCCGCATTTCACTTCTTTCACTCTTTCCCCTCCACCTCCCTCTTTTCTGACATCTGAGGTAGATTACAACAGAGACCTTGGGTCACATTTATGACTTAAACCAAGAACATATGTTGTGTGCGCGCGTTTGTGCGTCCATTTCAATGCAGTGGGATTCCCCTCCGGTCCCTGAGTGGTGGTCAAATTTATTTTCTTGTCCATTGTCTCTTGCTGGGATATCAAAGGACTATTGTTTGTTGATCAGCAAGGGTGCTGCAGGTTACTTGCAGGTCTCCTCTCCTCCCTTACACCACTTTTTCCGCCCCTTCTTATCTAATTTCTCCCCCCTAAACGGAACTTTTAAGTATGTCAGATGTACCGCAGAAAATACCAGAAACAGAGGATCAGCACTTCCACTGAAACCCTTATCAGATTTGAACAGATTAAATGTGGTTGTGTCTCATTTGTGTGATTCAAGCCATGACGAGGCTTATTTTAACACTGTATCTGTGCTCCATGGCTTCAAAAATATAGATTTAATATAAATTTCATGGACAAAATAAACACAACTTGCAGCCACATTTGAGCCCTGAAATTCAGTCAGTCATTCATAGCAGGTAAAAGAAGAAAGAAATCAGTCCATTCATTTCAGTACAAGAGAACATCTGTAAAAGTGTCAGTTGACTTTATTAGGATCGGCTTCACTCAGTTGAAGAAAAAACAACTTTTGTCTTTGGAACGTTTACCACGGAAGAAAAAAAAAGAGATCTATAAAATAAGCTGTTGGAAGGACAAAATATAAAACATTAAAATATCTTTGACAGGAAAACAAAAAAAAAAGGCTCAAATATTTTTGTTTTTTTTGGGATGCAGGGCATTTTCCTCTTTTTGCCCTTTTGTTTATAAAACAAAGCTAATAACATAAGAGGAAAAAAAAAATCAAGTTATTTACAGTGCATATATTTACATTAAGGCATTTTTGCTGGGGAGAAAGACGGCTGATCTGATAAACCCCCTCCCCCTCTTCCCCCAATTCTACACAATCAAATAAATAGTCAGATTTACCATGATACATTACAGTGCTATATTATCTTTACGCTACCTGCAGTGAATGAACAAATACAGTTATAGGTGCAGGCTGAATCACACGATCAAAATGGACAGTCGGGCGTGAATCAACATAACGCTCTGTCCATGTTCGATTGACTGATAGAGCCCAGTTGAGAGTTAGTTGTGTACAGAGTCTAGAGAGTGAAAACCCTCAAAGACCTGGGAGAAAAAAAACAAACAAACAAACAAAAAAAAATGTCAGGAAGTCCGTGAAGTAGCCTGAGCAGAGCTGTTACAATGGATGATGGGTAACCTTGTTATTTTACAAGAGAGTCAAAGATTAAATAGATTTAAACATAAAAACAGCACCATGAGTGTTTAAAGGACTGTCACATAAACCAGAGAAGGAGGCACTTAATAAGGTGTCTTAATGAAGATGATGCATGGCTAAAAATTTGAAAGAAAACTGGATGAGACAGATGCACACTAATTGAATTTTGAAGACGCTTTATCTGCATCAAATGCAGTCATTTCTGTTTTAATTCTGAGATACGTCTAAAGCTCCTGCTTACATTTCTCCACTTGGAAATCCGCTGAAAGACAAACTGAATAATTAATCGCCTAATTGCTGCTCTTTAGCAATTGTCCACCCCCCTCTGTTTCTCAGTCATCCTCAGATCTCTCTCTCTTAAAATCAAAAATCTTTCTCTCTCTCTATCTCTCTACCCTCCTTCCCTCCCATTTTCCCCTCTGCACTATCTTCCCCTCTCTCCAGAGTATAAATGCCTTCAATTTTTAATATCTCAACAGCAATGATTTATGTGGCGTTCACAGAAATTCAGTCCAGTAGTGATAACAATCGTTCCAGTGGTGAATCAGATGCATTGGGCCAAAGAGGCTCCGGCGAGATAACCAATTCTAGTGCAAACCAAAGGATTTGGTAAAAAGAACAAAAAAACAATTCAAATCTGGATATTCCAGTTATATAAACAAACTAACAAACCAAGGAGTAAACAAAGATTTGGCTTGACTAGTTTGGAAAACAAAAGCTTCTCCTTTATAAAAAAAATAATAAGGAAGCCAGTTCTGTTAGAACAGAGACAAAAAGATGTACAAGTTTTGAGTGGTAAGTGCTTTCATTCCAGTCACACAAAAGAGTCCAAATGGACTAGAAATACATTTTTGGAGCTACCATTTTCTTTTTTGTAATTTTTCTTCTTTGTATTTTCTCAAAGAAAGCAAGTCTATATCGAGTATATCTGGAGGTTAAAGGACCAGGAGCTTCATCTGGCTGATATCTTTCTACTTTACAACCTCCTCAATTGTTCCACTCTGGGTTAAGAGCAACACGTTTGTTAGGCTGTCGTACCATCTGAGCACATGATAGCAGCACCAGGAGAAGCTGTGGTGTCAGTGAGAGCCGCTCTGCATCAGACGGCTCGTAACATGGCGGGGAGATGGAGCGAGTGCTTTATGTGAGTCAAGATAGTGCTTGTGTGTTCATAGTGTGTGTGTGTGTGTGTGTGTGTGTGTGTGTGTGTGTGTGTGTGCGTGTGCGTGAGTCTGCGTGGATGCTGCTAGTTCTGGTGTCTCTTCATGTGCAGGGCGAGATGGTCGGATCGGGAAAAGGAGCGTGAGCAGACGGCGCACTGGAAGGGTTTGGCGCCCGTGTGCTTCCGGTAGTGACGCGTCAGCTCGTCGGAGCGAGCGAAACGCCAGTCACAGCTGTCCCACGTACACCTGTATGGCTTCTCACCTACGGGGGGAGAGAGAGAAGAAAGTGTGAATGAGTGCAACAGTGCAAACAGTAGCACTAAGCTGAAATTCTTGCTCGACTACTCAACACCCTTTTCTCTATGACAGAGACTTAGAGATTTAGAGTAATGACTCTTATTATCATTAAAACAAACACTAATCCCCCGTTACCATGATTCATGCAGCTGGGTGGAGGAACTGGGAAAACAGGCTTTACTGACAAGTACAGGTGTCTAACAACACATCCAGTCATACCGCTGTCACAGACATTCATCAAACACTCAAACACTAACGCTGCACAGTTTCCCATGAACGAGCAACCACTGACTTTCTGTTAAATAAATGTAGTTTGTTTGTCTGTCTGTCACATTGTCATTCCAGTAATGTTCATCTGGATACCTGAGCACTAGTATGGCCTGTCTCCTTCAGCTCTCTGCCTGGTTCTCTTCTATGTGAGAGCCCCATTTTCATTCCCAGTGCATTACATACCAAAGACTTTACAGCAAAGTAGTATTACTGTCATTTCATCCACTTCTATATAAATAGCTCTGTTCAGTATAAGGCTGCAACTAAAGATGATTTGCATTAACAATTAATCTGTCAATTATTTTGATTACTTATTTTAAATGGTTCATGTCAGAAAATTGTAGATCAACATATCTCTAAAACTTCTTGTTTTGTCCTGACCAAGAGTTCACAACTCAAAAGATGTCCTGTTCCTCATAATAGAAGACTTAACTTGGTTGAGTAAACGATTAATCAACTCATCTGTGCAGCACTTTTTTGTCCAGTTGTTATTTACATTTTAAAATTAGGTTGCAAACCTTTAATTTGTTTGCTTCTCCATATAATTGATTAAAGAATTCCTTAAATGTGAAGCACTGTACTGTCAGATCCTATGTGACAACCAGCTGTCTCTGATGGAAACTGTGCTGTTAGGTCAGGCAGTTTTTGTGTACTTATTTATTTTGTTTCCACATATAATATTCATAATAGGGTCAAATATATGTTGAATATATATAATTCTACTTCTTGAAATCTCCCTGTGCAAAAAAGATTTTTTCAAAAATTGTGTATCTTTTTGGAAATAAAGCCCGTTACTCCTCACACTGTTAATAGTTTCCATTCAAACTACTTTCTACTTAAGAAATAGACCCTGTGAAATGTTGTTAAGCGTGTCCTCTGTGATTTACTAACACTAAAAAAGAGACTTTGCTTTAAATGTAAATTTATTATGCTGTGAGCTCCACAAATATAATTCTATGCACTTCTATTTGCATAAAAGCAAAACTATCTCCATGCTTGAGGTAAGTAAGAAAACATGTTTTTTTTGTAATTTGGGAGAGCCTGCCCTTTAAACAAGCAAAGCCAGCTCTGCAGTGTCACTAAAAACAACAACAGTAAACCTATTACAAAGTTAACCACAGACAGAGTAACCAAACTTACACACACACACACACACACACACACACACACACACACACCTGAAACTGAACACAATGAGGAGAGACAATGAAAAGATGCTGAGAAAAGAGTAAAACTGGGAGGAGTGCTCAGTTCTCACAATACACTCACAAACACATGCACCCATGCATGCACATACGCACGCACACACGCACGCACGCACGTACACGTACACACACACGTACACACACACACACACACACACACATATATAGACACACAAACAATCAGGGTAATGGATGTTGATGGAGATTAGGGTGGGAACTCCCACAGGGACCCAAACGCATTAGGAATCATCTCATACAGATTACTGACAGGTATGTGCGGACCCGTGTGTGTGTGTGTGTGTGTGTGTGTGTGTGTGTGTGTGTGAGAGAGTGCGTAAGTGTGCATTCAAGCGGCTGAATAAGAGAAGTAGAATGAGTAACAGACAAAGATAGAAATAGAGACAGGAGGGAGGAGGGAGGAGGGGTGGAGGTGATGGTGAGGGGGGGTTAGATGCAGGATGGCACAAAAGCAGCTGAGTGGATGATGAGATGAATGAAAAAAAAAACGTGAGAAAAAAACTAAGTGAGATGGACAAAAAGCAGAGAGGATATGGAAGCTGCTGCTGCTGCATCCCTCTTAATGTGTCATGTTTTCATCTTGTGGTCTTTAATAACTGCAATCGGTCTGCAGCATGAATGACGCCATGTCTAATTTTCGTGTCATGTTCCCGGTACCGTAATGTGAAGCAAGCACACCCCACGACCATGTTCTGAACAAGCAGTTCAGATTCATAACTGCAACAGATACTGGATCGCAAAGTGAGTTTTGATTGTGTGTGACTGTGTCAGTGTGTGTGTGTGTGTGTCCAGATGAGTGAGGAATGTGTAGATATCAACAGAAGCTTTGTTTAGTTAGCTGGAGCGAGGTGGGGCCCAACACCTAAGCGCTTGTTTGTTGACTTTGCTCATCCAATACTAATAGTTGAAATGTAAATGTGAAAGAAAGATATATAGAGAGAGAAAGATAGAAGAAAAGAAAGGCAGAATGGACAGTGAAGTACACACACACACACATGGTGACAACATACTCAACAACATACTCCGCACTGACAGTGTTTTGTTTATGGTGACAAACTAGTATCATAAAAGAGCATTAAAAGCATTTGAATGTCGATATTTGAACAGGCACTGGGATCCGAGTGAGATGGCACCACACGTCTAGCGCTGACCACATAGCCCGAGAGTCATCCCCTGGCAGAAGTGTGTCACTTCCACCTGTTTTGATGGAATAGTATATTGGGCAGAGGATGGGAATGGGGTAGGATACATTTACACACACATGCCAAGAACACAACACCCTGCCTAGCAACACGGTGCCAGGGCTGATACCGAAATACGAGTCGTGTATGCACAGCGGCGTCATTTACTTTTTTCTTTTTTTTTTTTTGTGACGGGTTAGAAAAGCGGGTATTAATTAGAGGAATGTCTTACCCGTGTGAGTCCTGAGGTGGGCTTTCAGATGAGACGACTTGGTGTAGACCTTCTTGCAGCCTAACGACAGAGAGGGAGATAAACACAAACAGAGGGCTTCATCCAAATCCAAATAATTCACATGTGCAAGATATGCATTTACCCAATAAACCGAGCTTTGGTATGCTAGAAATTTTTGAACTAATGAAGAACAGAAGCTGTTTGGAATGGGGTATGGTAAATGTTGGTTTTGTAGAAAACACAATAACTGCTCCAACAAACTCAGATTTATAAAAAAAAACAAACATCAGTGTTAAAAGATGGTCGTACTTGGTGCTAAATGTGGTGTTTTTACAAGGAAATTCATTCAACCGCATGCCAATAATAGCTCAGAATACTCCTTTATGAGACATATTAAGTCCGTGATAACAAAAATGATGATGTATCAATATGTAGATTACAATGTCAAAAGGGTCACTAAGACTTTGAATGATTTACAAAAGATATTCTTGGTCTGTATTATCACTTTTAAAAAAGAGGAACTGAATTTCATGAGTTGCAAACAGGGGCAGCTGCAGGAGTGTGACTAATACACACTCAGGTAGAAGTGCGGATCCATCATTGCGTGGATATGATGGATCGGCTTCATCTAACTTTAAAGAAGTTAGACGTGTGCTAACATGCTGCAGGAGGCTCTGCTTAAGCCTATTTTACACGCTGCCACAGGCTAGCTGACATTACATGCCCTACAAGTAGCTGCACATCGTGTGGTTATACTGTGTGTGTGTGTGTGTGTGTGTGTGTGTGTGTGTGTGTGTAAAGGGATCTAACACCCTAAAAAATATAAATGCTGTAATGCAGTGGTTCTAAAATGAAAGAACTCCCACGTGTCCCCAGCATACAGGGGAATCATTTATTTTCACTATAATTTCAGCCATATGTAACACAATGAATGTATTTTAAAATGTGTTTCATACACTTCCTGTAATAAAACATCTAAAAGCAAAACTCTTATCAGATGGATGTCTGTGGTCTGATTATCAGTCAGTTTAGGGACGCTTGACATATTCAAGTGTGTGCCTGTATGCAAATGTGTGGGAAAAGTGCCAAATAACTTCAGGAGAACAAGCTGTTTTTCTTTTTCCAGTCATGCCACAACATTCACAATCATGTGTCTAATAACTATTCACACATGCACACACGCATGCATGTTCATTCCACAATTATACCAGTGATGACTTTAGAGCCACAACCATCTATGAGAGTTCACGGCTGACAGTGTCAGAGGCATTTGAGGTGTGATTATAAATGCAGAGTAGCTTTTACAGCACAGTTAATTGAAAGGCCTGTTCTATGCTCTGCGTCTAGTACACATTGTGACTCATAGTCCTGGGAAAGTCATTCAAAACACAACATATAATTTCAAAAAAATGCACTGCTGTCTTAAAATAAAGCTGGTTTTCTTACAGCTGACCCTTTCTGAGTGACCAGATATTCACCTGACCGCAGCTCAGGGTAAAAATAAACACCCTCTCACACAACAGTGACAAGAGTCAGCATGCACAGACTTTACAGATGTGTTTTTTGTCCTAACCTGGATAATCACAGTGGTGGATCCGTCGTTTCTCCAGGTCTGGGTTGTTCCTCCGGTTGTAGCGGATAGGCACTGTGGTCTGAGCTTGGGTTGGGGTTGAGGCTGCTCCCGGGGCTTGGGAAAGGCCTGGTGCTTGGCCTGGTACCGACGTGGGACCCGAAGTGAGGGGAAGGGCTAAGCTGCCTGACCCAGGGCCGGCGCCGAGTCCAGGGCTGCTGCCTGCCAGTTTGGAGGCGATGGTGGCTGCGTACGAGGGAGGAGGAGACATGGTTTGAAGCAGCTCCTTCTGCCTGTCAGGGCTGCCAGGCTCAGAGCTCGGCGGTGAGGGCGGCAGGTAGGGCACCTGCTGCTGGAGGAAGTGGGGGTGTGCCTGAGCGTGAGGATGCGTGTACGCCCCGCCACCCAGACCACAGTACACCGGCTTAGCCGTCTGCTCCTGCTGAGACGCAGAGGAGGATACCGGCAAATCGTGGAAGGGTGAGTGGATTGCGGAAGTGGAAGTGTGTTGTAACTGCTGTTGCTGATGATGATGGTGATGATGCTGATGTTGGGCGTCCATACCATTGCCATGGTGATGGTCCAAGCCGGAGTTTAGGAGCTGAAACAGCGAGCCGCTGTTGTCGTGGTGGTGGAGAGCATGCTGCTCGAACTGTGATGACATTTCCTGTTTGACAAAGACTTCTGGCAAAGAATCACGACCGCCTCCCGACTGGTTGAAAACACTGGTGAAGTCCGGTAACCCTGCTAGTGTCATGTTTATGGCTGAGGTTTCCATGGCAACACCGCCACGGGCATGCCCAGAGGTGCTGCAGCTACTTGTGGGTGTAGTGTTGGGGCAGTGCGGCTGGAGGGTAGGAGAGTAACACGGTGCGGCAGGTTCTGTCTTGACTTGGATGAGACCTGTGTGGTTCAGGTGCTGAGGGGGCCGCGCCTGCTGACACAAGCCCATCCTCAGGTAGGCGACATCAGGGAGGTAAAGATTCATGTTGAGGGTGTATGGAGCCCCGGTGTGATCATCGGTGAAGAACTGATCCACAGCAGACTCTCTGTGTGACTTCTGCTGGCTGTCTGCAGCAGGAGGAAGGGGAAGAGGCTGAGGGGAGAGATACCGGTCCATCTCACACTTTGCCTGTTAATAAAAAGACAAATAGGAAAAAAAAGTGTGGTTTAGAAACATTTCATTTCATGTCAATCAATCAATCAATCTTTATTTGTATAGCGCCAAATCACAACAGTCATCTCAAGGCACTTTACACATAGAACAGGTCTAAACTGTGCTCTTCGGGTTTAATTTTAAAGAGACCCAACATTCCCACATGAGCAAGCACTTGGCGACAGTGGCAAGAAAAAAACTCCCTTTTAACAGGAAGAAACCTCAGGCAGAACCAGGCTCAAAGTGGGCGGCCATCTGCCTCGACCGGTTGGGATAGATAGGAGAGAGAGGAAGGATAGGAGAGAGAAGCACATTGAAAATCAACATTGAAGCTACTAGGTCCGGGAATGGAATCTGTCATCCGGACGTCTACAGACCCAGATTACCTGTGAGATGAGAAAGCATCGACAACTATGTTTAAAGTTAACTTTGGTAAAATGAGACGTACCCAGTCAGTCACAACTTCAGCAAGTGCTTCTCATGAAACTATTCTGGGGCGCTATTTTGAGAAGACAAAGGTTTGATAGGACAGTCACCACTAAAACATTTATCAAGTAGTCATCAATAGGCGGTTGCCACATTCCCTCTCTGCCTGCAAAGCTGAACTCAGAAACCTATCAGCTGTAAGGCCAACAGTTGAGGAACAGGACTCCAAAAAACGTCTCATATAAGACAGGTACAATTTTCAGATCTGCAGTTATGATGATCAAACTAGCATCACAGGTGCCAGCAGGATTAAAACTAGTGTATTAAAAAAAAAAAAAAAAAAGAAAAGTTGCTGAAGCCCTGCAGCAGAGGATGAAACAGCAACATGAATGGGAATGGGGAAACACCCATGCCTCCCTGTCCGCAGCAGCAGCAGTAGCAGCAGCAGCAGCAGCAGCAGTCTGGGGATGGGCTGCTATTTCTAGGCTCCTGATCCTACCAGCTGTTATAAAGACCTCTCTCCTCTCCTGCACAAGTTTCCTGCTGAACTTACTAGAGGGGAGGGGAGGGGAGCGGGGGAGGCAGAGTTACCGGGACCCTCTCTTTCTGTCCGAGCCTGGAGTCAGTTGTTGTCAGCGTGGTATGATGGTGAGGAGACCAACAACTGGTGACCAACTGGCTCCTACAGAAAACATGCGGTGAATGCAGGGGGGGGGGGGGGGGGTGCTGCTCAGCTTTACGTCCCAGCCTGCTCGTTTAATACCGCAAATAGCGCAAAAACAAGCCCGGTTTAACATCAAGCAGCGACACCGATTGAAATTAGGAGGCCAAAGCAAGTGGGCAAAAAAAAAAAAAAAAAAAAAAAAGCCTGACTCTACAACCAGTCTGCCACGCCCATTCAATGAAATACAGGCTGATCCATCACTAATGTGTTAAAAAAAAAGTCAAGTTTAAATTCTTATCCGTATTACCTGTGCGTAGTCATGTTGTGCAGCCTTGTCCGCGTCTGTTATCTTACAGTCCAAGCCGAACAGCGCCGAGTCCTCCAGGGGGAAGCCAGCGGGCAGAGGCGCCTTCTGCAGCGGGTAGAAGGGCTCCTCCTGCCCGCCGCCACTCATCGTGAGAGTCGCGGCCATGAAAGCTCCCGATGCAACGCCGCAAAGATGATCGCTAGCCTCCCTGTTTATGTAAAATTAAAAAAATAGAAAGAAAGAAAAAAAAAAACAGAAGGATGCTACAGCCGAACCGGGAAGAGAGCGGAGCCGACGAGGTGTTGTGGTTCCTATATGTGTGTGTGTGTATGTGTGTATGCTGGAGGAGTTGTTAATGCGTGCCTGTCTGCTACATCTCCTTCCACTTGTTTCATCTCCACCACTAGCCCACAAACAGTTTTCTATCTCCTGCTGTAGGGCGGAGCAGGCCCAGTGTAAATACAGCACACGCACCGCCCACCAAACCTTTAAAAAGCCTTTGATCATTCATTCACTGGCCACCGCCCTACGCGCCATCTAAATACATTAACAGCGGTGTAAATGTGTCTCAACTCATAACACAACCTTTCATTTGTTTCCCCCCGGCTTGTTTATCAGGTCAATATCTGGAAAATTGATAAAGAGATTATATATATTGTTTTACAGACAACAAACATCATTTTATCATGTTTTTATTGTACTTCAGTGTCAAAACCTTTGTGACACCATTTATCTTCAATTATCAGCGGATCTTTTTTTTACTGTCACAATGGGCATTATCACACTTTTAAATAAAATAAATGAAACTCAGAAGTGAACTGAAGAATGGCACTGCTCTAGCTACTGAGTAATAACAAATAATATAAAATGAAAGTGAAATATAAATTACACAAATAAGGAAATCTATACATTTATATAGGCCTACATTTGGAAATATAAGTATTAAAATGTTAGTGTATATTGGCACAGTATGATGAAGAATAAAATAGAAGACAATACAAGGGCAAAACGGAAGTGGGATGTGCAGATTTTGCAGTATATAAAAATGTACATATGTCACAGTTGTGAAGCAAACTACAGTATAATCATTACACATAATATGCAAGTATTATATATTTTTAATTGAATTATATATATCAATATATATATGAATCAGTATGTATTTACAATGAATTCAACTCAGAAATACCAAATATTTGGAACATGATAATAATAACATAAAATAATAATTTATCATCATTCAAATAAGTTCTGAAAGGTCTTGTATCATATCTATTATATCATCACGTCTGTTTTTTAGTTATTTCATATGAGAAGATAAGACCCTGATGTAATGTGAACTATTTTAGACTCACTTACGAGGAGGAGAAAAAATCTGACAATAACAAATGACTTAAAAGCGACATCCCAAAGTGCATGGCAGTGAAAGCCCTTCGGCCGAGTTTAATATGACACCAATAAGAACACGGGTCTGAAATGATAAAAGGTATGCCTACTATGTCTATATTTAAAGCCAAAGGAGACTCAGCTCGAGCAAATCAAAGGATAAGGTTCCTGCAATGCTGTTTGTCTGTAGCCACTAGTATCTGCAAACCTGGAAAAGATGAGGACATAATGATAGACAGACCTAATAAAATAGATGACTGCCAAGAAAGAGGAATTTTTGGGCAGTCAGTTAGCGAGGAATGTGTACCCCGTGGAAGGTAATACCTCTGGTTTTGGACCAGTACTCAGGGAATTTATCCTCTCTGAACAACATGTAACAAAAGACGAAAACAACAAAACACTCGGACACCAGTAAGAGTTTCTGCTCTTGTATTTCAAAAGTTGCTAAAATCTCATGAAAATTGTAATTTACAGGTTTAAATGATTAAAAAAAGTGTCAATAAAAAGATTAAGATTGTTAATGCCCTGAGTAACAATAGCACCGTGGTAACCCAGATGATTGCTCATTTGGGTTTCTGCTTCAGCATTTGGTACCAATCGGGAGCTTCTTTATTAGTCTGTGAATAAAAGAAACAGAAAGGAAATATAATTACTGTTAACATATTACGGTAATAGGCTACATTTTATGGTAAAGTTAGAAGAGCAGTACAACGGGAGCTCAAACAAAACTGAATGTTAAAAATGTATCATCTCCGGCCAGCCTCTAGAGATCCTCTGTGTGAACTTCTGTCCAGACAGGTTCAGGTGACTCATGCAAGGATGTTGCCAAGTCAGACACTTACAAACACAGTGGGTTTGGGTTTGTTTGGGGACTCTTCTTCTGTGGTCCTGTTGATATGTCTGGACTGGTGTTTTCTTGCGCCAGAGGTCCTGATACCGGTTTTGTCTGTTTCCAACAGGTTTAGAGCGTCTCCCTGTCTGGATCTCATGCTGATCAGGACCTGCTTCATCACCGCCAACTCCTGGATAATCACACAGGTTCATAAAGATGGGGATGTGAAAACAAAAGTAAAACAAAAAAAAAGGAATCTTCACGAGAAACAACTGGCAGTGAAGCATCCAAAAGGCCAGAAGTATCAACTGAATTTGCACTAGAGATAAAAAAGAAAAGAATGTATCACAAATATTTTATATGATTTTATTACCTTCATGAAATAAATGTCTCAATGTTCTGTGAAACATTTTCTTTTAAAATAAGAGTTTAAGAATTTTTATTGCTGCTTTCTAGCGCCATGTTTGATCAGGACCACGGGCGGGTGCAGCAGAACTCTTAAAGACCAACTATGGGACGACTTGCAATAAGCTCAACAAGCTCAAGGGTCTGCAGGGGTGGCAGCAGGGCGGAGGGGAGGACTGCGGGCCATTTCACGGTTCTATTTATCACCCCTGAGGACATGAGCCCTGGCATGTCACACACACGCACGAGCACGCACACACACACACCAGCGCACACACGCACCCTGGTGGCATCCCAAACAGCCAAGCGGAGGAACAGCTGTCTATGACAGGGCACATACTTCATACAGCAAACGGCAGGCTGGGGGAGACACGCTCCTACGTGCACGCACATACAAGTGCACACAGTCTTGAAGGAAAGATTGCGACACAGTGTAAGAAGTTGTCTGGTGTGAATATGAAAAGCCGGTTTACAGCGGGGTAGCGGGCTAACAGTCCCAGCATCAGCAGCACTACTCTGTCAAACTGAGGTGATGGTCACGTGCTGCGATGGGGTGATTTCACTAGTAAATCCTTATTTTCAAAGGCAGCTCAAAAATTTGAAATAGCTCAGTACAGCATAGGAAACATTGGGCCTCATGCAAGACCCACTCAAACAGATTCATTCTTGAAAGCCATGTAGGAGGGATTTTCGAAAATAGTAAATTTTCTCATTCTTAGGATTTTTTCTTAGGTACTAACAGACTTTCCAAGTGTGTCGGACCTGCCGCACAAGTCCTGAACAGACATTCTCCGTCTTACCTCAAAAGGGGTAAACACTTGTTTGACTAAGAATCATAATATCTTAACCTGATACCAAAGTAGAAAACTAATACCCTGTTTATCACATTATCATCATAGCTGCCAATTTACCAGGAGGGTTTTTAGATGTTATGAGTTTTATTGGCATATTTTGGCATGGCAACTTCTTCATTTCATTAGTTGTTGGAAACTTCTTTTATTCTGGCAGCCGCTCCCTCGCTGCAGGTCTCTGTCCAGTCATCTTGTGTTGCAGCTGACAGTGTAACGTCTCATACTGTAATATTTTCTCTTTTAATATCTGTGACTGCCTCTCATATTAGTCACGGAGGGCTTTGCTTTAAAAAATATGTTTTTTTAACATCTAACTTCACATGAAAGTATTCCTTCTTTGTCTCTGTCACTACAGTGCTGCTCTACATTGCTGTATTAATATTTTCTAAACTGTTTTGGCTCCTCACACTGCTGACACGCCTTAACTTCAGTTGAAGCTCCGCAGTGTGAAATTGTTATTTTTGGTGACATTTTAATGAGTGAAACTCCTCCACAAATGGAGCGTAACAGGTGGCCTTATATGGAAATGTTAGGGGCGTGGATTATGCTAATATCACCATTTAACAGATTCACACCTTCATATGAACAGGTGACATTTATCAGAAACAATTTATGACAAGTTCAGGCAGTTAAGAGATTTCTTTTAATCCAACTTGGAGCACTCTTGCATGCAAACAAAAAGGAAGAATTTGAAGATAACATGAAAATGTTCTTGCATGAGGCCACATGAATGTACCTGTCATATCTACATGACATCAGAATGGAAACGATTTAACTTCAAACTCAACCAACTTCATCATCATTGTCATCATGTGTACCTCTCGATGATTGAGCAGTCTCTCCAGATCAGCAGCCATATTGTTCTTCACCTGTTGTAGAGCGGTGCGTTCCTTCCTCAGAGAGCTGGGATGTTACACACACACACACACACACACACACACACACACACACACACACACACACACACACACACACACACACACACACACACACACACACACACACACACACACACACACACACACACACACACACACACACACACACACACACACACACAGGCAGGCAGGCAGGCAGGCAGGCAGGCACAGAGATCACATCTTGAGCTAATAAAAACATTACTAAACATATTTCAACTTATGATGTTAACACAATAGTTACTTACAGGCTTAAAAACATGAATATATTTCAGATGAATTATGTATGTTGTCTTGCTTTCGGCTCTTACAAATGTCACCAATAGCTGCAAATAGTTTATATGTTGTTTCTTTGCCTAAATGTCATTGTTTTATATCAATTGAATTATGAGATACTATATTAAACCCAGCATAATATAACATAGTATACTGTATTTAGTCCATTTTTTATTAGAATGTGTTTTATTTTTCCTTAAGGGTGGGGCCAGGTTAGGGTCAACACAGGATCAAGTGTTAAAGGGCGGGTGTGCTTACTAATTTGAACTTTGCTTCATTTACGCGACTGTGTACTCAAGTATGGTTTAAGAAAAAGCAAAACAAAAAATCCTGGACTATAAGCCTATTAGTGAATGTTTTATTGGTGCTATAAGTATTTATCATGAGTATAAAATCATTAAGATCCAGTAGATTAAGATTAGAAATGCATTAATGAATTAAAATTACAACACATTTTATTTCATTTTAAGGTGGGGTCAGATTAGGTAAAAGTATTGTAAAAATCCAAACCATAAATTACACATATAAGAGTCAGAGATTTGTCAAAATGAGCTCAGTCATCTGGGAAGTTTGTTGAAGAAGTTTATTGGCCTTTTACCTTGTGAGAAAAACCCAGGTTTTCAACAGTTCTGTCCAATTATTTCCTGAGGCTGTGAAACGTACAAGCAGCAGCCTGTAATGGGGGCACTTTTAGGCAAATCAGAATCTTGCAATAACAGGTTGGTAGCCTCACTACCTATCACTGACAACTGTGAAAAAAAAAAAAAGAGGTTTAAACTTATGAGTCTTGAGTTCTGCCTCTGCTGAGACACAGCTGTTGGCTGATTTGACCTTAGAGAGTTTTTAATAAAACCTGCCAAACTGTGAATTCAATTAATAAATCATAGACGTAGTAAAACTAAAGATGGAGACTGGAGCACATGAAGTGAGAATCTCCTGTGAACTGTGTCTCTCTTCACACACAGAGGAATATCTTAATACCTCTGTCAGTCAGGGGGGTTTGATAAGCTTTAGAGCATTTTTAAAGGATTTTTCCCCTGTCTGCAGCTCACCCCAGGTGAGCGCTTGGTGATAGAGAACAGTGAGAGAAACCTGCAGTGTGTTAGTTTGCATATTTCTCAGGTTTAAAATAGAAAGTGGGGGACAAAGGGGATTCGGGTCAGCGCCAAAGGTTTGCTGGTGTCAAACACTTACTTATGGGGTGCTGACATGCACACATACAGGTTTACACACAGACACGGCGAGCGAGGTGTGTGAGAGGGACGGAGGGAGACAAAGAGAGATAAAGCAGAGACACCAAAGGGTGGGACGTATGGCCAGATGCCACAATGAGTACATTAAAAGATCAAAATGTAACATATAAAATAAACAAAGGAAGGGTTTGGCAAGCAAGACGGAGGTGGAGGACTTCAATTAAGATATGTTGACTTTCTTTCAGTTCAGTTAGTGGATGTGTGTTTCTGTGTGTATGTGTATGTGTGTGTGTGTGTGTGTGTGTGTGTGTGTGTGTGTGTGTGTGTGTGTGTGTGTGTGTGTGCATGTGTGTACCTGACATCGTCCTCAAGCGAGGTGATGCGTTCCTTTAGTGCGCTGATCTCTGTGTCTCTTTTTCTCACGGTCTCGATCAGGTAGCGATACGGCTGCTGCGTCTGCTGTAGCAGTTGGTTGGCTGCCAACAACTGAGGAGCATCACATTTATAATTACAACTATGGAAAAAATTACTCTACGCAAACAAATCAGGGTCAAACTGGATTCTTTTGTTTGTCTTGACTAAATAATACACTTGAGACTCAGCTCTGCATTTTTTTCACATGTGCTGCACAACTGTGAACTTTAGAGAGTCCTGTATGATGCCGCAACAAGAATTAAACTGTAGTTCAACGTCACCATGATAATGACGTGAAATTACATTGTGCAGTTTTTTTACATATACTTTTTTTTTTTTCTTTTTTTTTTGAATGAATCAAAGCTACATCCGCCATGGTTTCCTTATCTCTAATGTCATCAAAGCTGGCTTGAGTGCCAATAAATGTGAGATTTTATGAAGGCGTATCTAATTCTCCTTTTTAGATGAGAGGCATAAAGTGGAACCACAATCTTAACAACCAATTTCTTGCCCTATATTGTTCTGATCTGACTCCAGATATGCTGTTACAATAAATACCAATACCAGTATCAAGTTTAAAATCTGGGAAACAATAGATAAAGTTAAAGTTGTTACACATTAAACCACTTTTACAGCCAGTCAGTTGTGAGAAGAACTGGGAGGGATGGTCAGGACAATAGTTAGTTAGTCAGGGCAACTGTGTGGGTGGTTAAGTGGTTAACGCCCTTGCCCTTTCTAGTGAAAAGGAAATGTAGTTTTTCACACTTTGCTTTCATAGTTGATGAATCATGAGGTATTCCCGACGAGTGCCGGTCAATCACAGCTGACAGATGAATGGCTGGTTTATTTAGTCACAAATCTGCCTTGCCTCTCAATTCTGGATTGCACAATCCCTCCTCTCGCTCAGATTATAATGGTGGTGGTGGTGGTGGGGGGAAAGTAAGCACACACTGGCTGTCAGAGCTGTCATTCTCTGTGATTTCAAAACTCACTGGATGATTTTCACATCGGAGCACGAGTAGCAGACACGTGACTGACTTCGCACACAGTCACGCACAGACAAAATGCACACACCCAAAATTAAAGTCTCAGCGCTACACACACACACACACACACATACATAGACACACACACACACACACACACGCACGGTGCATGCCAAACACAACAAAAGCCACAATGATTGGTGCAGTTAGTTGTTGGGAGGGTAAAGAGCATGGCTGTCACAATTTTTGGCACTGTTTACCTCTGTGTCAACAAGTGTGACAGGTAGTGAGACTCTAACTTATCACTCTTCTCATGTAAGGTCTGCTGCTCTCATTAAACAACCTGTCATTTTCTTGAAATCGCTTTAAAGGCAGACTCAGATATTTGGCAGGTCAATTGTTAAACTTGGACTAAAAAAACCCAATCAAAAACAACAGTGGACACGCTCACCTAAGAGTCCTGAAGTGTGTTTAATGATTTATTTCAAACCCTGCAAGCTGCTGCAGTTCCTTTTTTAGTTTTATTGCATTTTTTCCCCAACAGAGAGAGAAAAGCCACCGCAGATTTGCGTGATGTCCCGACTGCTCAGTCTGTAAGAGAGCAATCAGAAGGGCTCTCACAACAATGGGGTGCCGTGCGATGGTGTGAGAAGGTAAATGAATGAGAAAGAAGCCACTTGCTTGCACTAGCTTGGCTATGTGATAATAATCTGTTACGCCATCAGAGAGCACGAGATGAAAGCCAGTTGAAATAAATCATTACAGCTCCGATAGAGACTGTGGAATGACCATAATAATAAAACATTAAGAGATTTGTGATGGTGTGAAGACAAGCGTGTGTTTCAGGTCGGGACTTGCAGTGCTTTGACTTAAAAAAACAAATTTAACATTAAATTTAACTTTATCCCATTAAAGATTGTTGCCAGGTAGGCACACTCATGGAGCTGTGTGTGTGTGTGTGTGTGTGTGTGTGTGTGTGTGTGTGTGTGTGTGTGTGTGTGTTTACCTCTTCAGATATCTGTCCTGTTTGGGACTTGAATCTCTCCAGGTCTCTCCTCAGTGATGTGTTCTGCCTCTCCAGCTGCAGCACCCTGCGGGCCAGGTGAACGCTGTGCAACAGCCGCATAAACACATATTTGGAAATTTAGTAAAACACCATCAACGAGTTTACACGAGTTTGTATTTCTGAGTTGACCTTACAGTTTATTTAACCATAACAGTTGAGATGAACTTCTGATTTTTGGCTGAACATGAATACTTTTGTTGTCAATTGTTGGCATTTTGGAGGCAAAACTAGACTGAACATGTCCCTAAACTCCAGCGTGAGTCGCCAACAAAATAAATGCAACAACACTGGCTACAATTTTATCCTATTGCAGAGGGCAGTAATGCAGCTAATGGTAGTATTACACTGTAAAAGGTGAAGATTCACCAAATATATGAGGAGAAGGAGCAGAAATGCAGATATTACATTTGTAATGCTTAACATTTCTGTTCTGATTGATTTGGGAAAACCTGTGCTTACAGCAAGTGAGGTTTAAAACTAAAGCAAACACTCCTCAAGCAGCTACTTCGTCAGATATACAACAGAAAAAGCCAAATACGTGTTCAAAAAAAAGGCTTTGCCAATGTTTAATGGGGCAGAAAATCCATTAAAAATGTTTCTTAGACCTTCTAGATGCATTTTTGTAAGAAATGCTGAACCTAAATAAAGATATGAGCTGGGGACAGGAAGGATTATCTGATATTTAGTAAATTCAACATATCAACATATCACTACACCAACATATCAATTTAAATCAATCTATTGTACATTAGCCGGCTGCTTTCTTAATTAATACAATATATTTAGTAGCAATGTGAACAAATTCCAGTGTTTGATGTGCATCGTGTGACATACCTTTGTTTAAGTCTTCTTTTGGCTGTTGTGGGGACATTGGCTCCGTAGCCATATGAGAATAAAACTCTCTCTGCTTCTTCTTCATCCTCAACTGGCAACAGAAACAGTCTATTTACTCACAGGAACACTTTCACAACCATGTGTCAACGTGTGGCTGTTTTTATTAGTCCTGCTTTTGTATGAGGCTTTTGTAAATCTACTGGACATAGCCTGCAGTAAAATGCTATTGCTCAACTCTCACAAGGCCTTCCATTACACAGCCACAATAGCATTTGCTGATTTTTCCGTAATTGTCCCCATCTTAATCCGCTACAATGCTATCAGTCAATTTTATTACATAAATTCTCTGATGTCAGGCCTTTGTTCAGTGCATTTGAAAGCAATCAGTGTCCGTTTGTCTGTGCTTTAATCTTTTTGACTTCACAGTAATGTGTGTAATGTGATGCAGGGCTAATGCTGTGTTCTTTACTTTCAGCAGCCTGCATGGTGACTTGGTCCAGCTCTTGCTCCAGCTTTTCATACGTTTCCAGCCGAGACGCCTGCTCGGCATTCTGAGCTTGCAGCTCCGTCGCCCGCTTCTCTGATGACGTCTGCAGCCTGTAAAACTCCTGGGTCAGGAGCTGAGGGACAAGAGGAGAGGAGAGAAAGTGAAATGAGGGAACTTTCAGCACTGTTGTACATGAATATCTTGCTGAGAAGTCAATGCAATAAATAATTAAATTAAATAAATGCAATTGTTACATTCTGTAAGTTCATATCTTCACAAATGTACTCTATTTTTCCCCTGATTACTCTCTACATTGTTACATTTATTTTTATAGTATTAGGGCTGTAATATATTTATTAACACAGATTATGTGCAACACATCATTAAACAATGCACATACACTATGTCCCTCTGGCAAGCAGGACAGGGTTGAGAGGTATAGAAGTTTAGGTGCATCCAGACATCAAGAACAACTTGCACCCAATTAACATCTTGTATACATGTGTTGAGATAAGAATGGAGCCACCGGACTGACATATTCCTGAGAAAAACAATTAATCTTTAAGGAGTATGGATGGTGGACGCCTCCCTAAATGAACACAACACTGATTTGAGCAACAGTTTTGCACTTTTGCCAAAATTCATTTGTGTGATGTAGGAAGTAAAGTTTCATTTTTCTGTCTTTTTTCACTTTCACAATATTAATGAAGAGAGATCCTTAAGACTTTCATTGAATTGATTCACAAGTGCTGAGAAGAGTCGGTAACTAGAATTTTTCATACAAATGTCTTTTTACAACATAAGTGAAAGTTTTAACATATCAAGTGCAGCTAAATTTGCTCCAAGTTTAGAGCCAACAACTGCGTCTGGACAACAGAAGAACATCAGGCTCAAGCACTGAATACTGTCACTGTTAAATTAACTATGCCAACAATGTCACCATGATAAATAAATGAAATACATTTTTCCCAGTGTGAACATAATGTGCCAGTAGGTCACTCTGTGAGCATGTTCAACAGCCACTTTGTGCCATGTGTCCAACTAGACAACATGCTAAGGACTTACATTATATGTCAATTTGTTTTTCTATTTATTTTATTTTTCTATTGATTATTTCTGACTGTTGAAATTGTTGATAACGCGGAGAAGAAGTTACCAAGGAGTAACTTTCATTGGCTGAAATGAAATCCTGAGAGGAGGCAGGCACAGATAATGATATAATTATGATAAAACTATGACTGGGTAAACTACTGTAATGCAATCAATAAAACATTTTCTACTTTTTTCTGTCAGTGTTTAGAGTACCTCCAGTTTCTTCTGCTGTTTCTCACACTCCACCTGGCACTGGGCCAGGGCCTTGGCCGTCTCCTCCTTGACCATCTGAGCACGCTCGGCTTCGAAGGAGTACAGCTTGGCCTGGTTGGACAATTCTGCTACCCGGCTGTCGGTGCCCAGTTGGAGCTGACGAAACCTACGTAGACGGAGACACACATAGACCAGAGTGTAGATTTAGACACACACACAGCTACTAAATATGAACGGGGACAAGTGTACTCAAAAAGTGAGATAATGTGTTTTGTAGGGGTGTAAGCCGACTCAGTATTTTGGCTGTTCAATACAAAGATTCAACTATTCGCTACAGACTATCTGGCAGGCAGAAAATCCATAGGCATGAGTTTCAGTGACAACTTCGACCACATTAACATAGTCAAATGCAGCAGAGTCATGGGAACATATTTCCCATGACTCTCTCCCATTTAAAAATCAGTAAAAGACAGCTGCATATGATGCAAGGTTTGACTCGTGGCCTATTTGAATAATGTTGAGCTACCATATGGATATGTCAGAATAATGAGACGAGATGAGATGAGGCAGCACACATGTATTTCTGTTTAATTTTTTATTTTTTTAATGTCACTTTAAAAGACAAAAAATGTGTAAATGAATACAAAATGAGCATTGCCCGCTATGAAATAACTGGCGTCTCTTCTTCAACAGGATGGATCTACTTCTTTATTTCTCCTTAAACATTAAAAAAAACAATAAATAAATCTTAACAAGAATAAATTGACAAATTAAATTATTTAAGATAGGTTTTAGATTTTTTTTAGATGAATAAAAACAGTATGGCAAAACATTGTTCACCTTGAATAATAATTTAAAAAAAAAATCATTTATTTATAATTCCTCATTGAAATGTAATTCTTTCTATCTGTTTTACACTGTTATTGACTGATTTAAAAAAATAAAAAAAATAAAAAAGACTGCTGGACTTTAAGAATCTCAGTCAACTGAGACGTCTCGAACAGATGATTTGACTCATCGACCTTCAGGAGGCAGCCCTCGTGTGTTGGTGCACACAGATCACGTGAACATGACAAAACCATAAAGCGGTTAGGATGAACTCTGGTTGGGCTCGGGCATGTCTGGTGGTTTCACACAAATGAAATGATGTCTTCCTTTATGTAGATACAATTACATAAGGTGATGCTTAATGACACATTTCATTGGAAACTGGCACTGGTTGTTGCAAGCAGTTGTTGCATGCCCCCGCACAATGATGACAATTTATGAGTTTCTGTGTTCAAAGCGTTAAGGGGCACTTCAATGGTTGGCAACTACAGCGTAACACGAAGTCACCGAGCAGGAAAGCCAAGTCCTAAATCATTTGGTTATAGAAGAGTATTTCTCAATGGCGCTAGCAGCATTGTCTGGTCTTGTTTGATCTGCCATGATTTTAGCTGGCAGCCAGAGAGGTGTTCCCACTTAAGTGTTTAGTAATTAGAAAAGAACAAAGAGACAGAACATATTCTACAGTTTTACTTTTCAGCGCTATATAGTCTGGTCATATTTGAACGGGCAAGCTCGCACACAACATGAAGACAGTTAGAGGCACCTTGCTTTCAAAAGAGGAAAACCTAAAACACTGCCAGAGAATAAGATAAACATATGTGGCACGCCAAATTGGTAAAAGATAAATCATTGACTTGGCAAAAACACGTCAAAGGTTTGTTTATTCCAGTTTTTCTAACATGTTATACATCATTTTAAATGGAGTATCTTTGGCTTTTGGACTGTTTGTCTGATAAAACAAGCAAATTGAAGAAGAATCACTTTTTTGCTGTGCATAAATATAAAGGGCAGTTAAATTATTTTCACAAATGTTATGGACCAAAAAAGAATCAACACATTAACTGATCATGAAAATAATTTGTTGTAGCCCTAAAAGTAAAAAAAAGAGAGGCAACATTTTTCGAGCCCCGTGTTCTTCCTCAGACAGCTTTCAAGCTTGCACAGACTCTATCAAGCCATGAAGGTTGGTTGGATAATATTAATAACTCTCGATTACAGCTGACCTGATAGGATTTCATCATCCATAGAGCGCTGGCCTGAGCCGTGTGCTCACAGTGACAGACATGTACACATGGTTGACATTTTATGCCCTCTTTTATTAACGGTGGCTACAATCTAGATACATCTAGAAAGACGTAAAACCTTCCTAAAACAATTTTAACAATTTTCCAGTCAGTCATGTTCTTTTTCTCTAGTCTCTAACCCAAATGCCAATTTGAATGGAAACATTTACAGGTACTGTAGGTGAGAGCACCTGACTCAGGGGCTCCCTAAGGCAATTTGGTTACAAGTTTAGAACTGAAAAACCGGTCTCAATACTTCGTCTTTGTCCTGGACAAGCCAATCACTGTAACCGCCGTGTTCGTCAACATTGTGAAACAGGGCGCTCAGATTCTAACTGGCCGTCCATGCTGCAATCATCTGACGCCATTTCAAGCTTGTCCGCCTCATTCTTTGCCCCAAAAATAGGGGTGTGCGTGGGGTTAGGGGTTAAAGGCTTGTGGCTCGCATCTGTCGTTGCTGGCTTGTGATGCGACACAGAGAGGGAATGTGATCGCAGCGAACAGAAAGTACAAGGGAGAGTGAAGAGTGTGTGTGTGTGTGTGTGTGTGTGTGTGTACGTGTGTCTGTGTGTGTGTATATCTGTGCATGAGTGGGTGTATGGAAAGACCAACAGCTGGTGGTTTGGATCTAGAGAAATGACTGGCATGTAGTAGTAACCCGGGACAGGGACACTATTGCTGCTGCTGCAGCTGAGGCTGTATGTATGTATGTGTGTGTGTGTGTATGTATGTGTGTGTGTGTATGTGTGTGTGTGTGTGTGTGTGTCTGTCTGTCAGCTGCAAACACAATATTGCAAGAAGTAATATAAGTATTGAAGATGTCTCTAAATTAAGACATATTGTGGGAACATAATTTTATACATAATGAATTTTAATGCTGAAAACACGTCTTGCGTGACAAGACATGAACATTTGTTCATAGATGACAGACATTTATGTAAACAGCAGAAAAATCTCACAAAATCAGGATACGTTTTTAAGGAGGCTGTCTGAAAAACCTCCACTGATAATTTAAAAAATGCAGACTTAAAGTGTGTGTATGTGCGTGCGTGTGTGTGCGTGTGCGTGTGTGTGTGTGTGTGTGTGTGTGTGTGCGTGTGTGCGTGTGTAGCATAGCTCACAATATATTTGGTGCAATTTCCATGGAAGATTTGAAACTTCATGCTGAACCATGACCCAGAGGCATATTTTCAGGCTGTACTGAGACAGACATCGTTGCCTGAATAAAGATATAAATTTCCAACTCTGACACGAGTCACTAAATCTAAGTGTCAACGGGAAATGACTAATAATCAACGATAACAAATATATGGACAAAATATTATATATGAGACAAAGACTCACTGAATGAGGACATTTAATCAGTCACTAGATCAATGAAAATGCTTTCTCAAGACCAAGAAAACATATGAAGAAAGTCTGTCAGAGCAAGTGATATTAAATCATCAGCCTCATTTAAAGGAGAATTCCTCAGTAATACAAAGCATCCTCACTCTCACTTAACATTCCCAAAACCTTCGCTGAAAGTATTTCACTCCTGAGAAGCAGCCAGCCAGGCCAGAAACACCAGTTGGTACTAAACTGACCTTTCACCCCTTCAGTGAACTCTGACTTCCACATGACCTTCTTACCCCTCTATTAAATGTGATCTTTAGTAAGAGACCGGTAAACCACAGCCACCAAAGTCCTGCCGCACCCACAGCATGTGCTAATGACAGACTGCCGCTGGCTCACACACATCAGCATGACAGCAAGCTCACAACTTTCAGGAAATACTGAAAAATCCAAGCTGATTTCTACATATGGGCTTCCTTTTACGTAATACACAACTTAGTCACTAACAAGCTCAACAGTGAAGCCTGCTTTATTAATTCCACTTTCTTTGTTTGACTTTGGCCGCCCCCACATGGTAAGCTCAGTAACTTGGCTGCTTGGCCAACAAAAATAAGGAATGAATTCAAAATATGACATGGTTAACCAGGACATAAAAGAAACTGTACCAACTGGCCTCCATTGCCCTCAGGTGAAGTTCCTTAACTTTCACTGACATATAGCTTGTTAAAAGGGCGCCTGGAAAAAGGTGTAGATGGACTGATTAACTCTTTAAAGGCCACCAGAGCTATTATTTTTTTGTTTGCTAAAATATCAGCTCACGCGCTATTGTTTGACAAAATCCTCCTTGATCATTTATACACTTATATAAAAGCAACCGGTGCAACTTGTCGTCCAGGTAGCTGCTGAAGGATTAGAGTGAATGTGAGTAATGAGAAGTTGTAGAAGCAGAGGTGAAATGTGAAACCTGTTTATGATATACAAAATAAGTCAAAATAGCAGTTTTTATGTTGCTGAACTGAAATGATATACATTCATAAAACTGATTTTCACACTTATCTAGTCATGCAGGTCAGTTTAGTTTCATTTGCCTTAGTTTTCAGATACATGTCACCAGAAATCTGTACTCATATAATGAATGTAAATAGGACTTCATCTATAGTAAATAAATACATTAAAAAAAACTATCTGCATGGTTAGATGCCACTAGAGTTGAGTGCTTTTTTCTTTTGTAATTTGAGTGAACCAACCCTTTAAATGACCCTTTTACTTTTACATACTGTTCAGGGTCAAATTTGACCCCTTTTAACATTTGTAAGAAAACACCTTATACATTATTCTTTTAGCCAGACAGACACATTATTATATGCAAATGTACGAGTTTAACCTGTGTTTATTTTAAAAGTTTCAAAATTAAAACATATATTCATCATATTTTATAAAATGCTCTGTTGGACCATAAAATAGTGACTGTGAATGTCTTTTTTTCCCCATAAGATTAATTGAACATTTATTAATGATTGATGGGGAATTCATGAATGTGAATTGGTGTAGAGACTAATTCTGAGTCAGAATAGGAACAGTATGTAAGGGTTAAACAGAAAGAGGAAAGAAAGCAAAAGTACTTGTAGTTATTTGGTGATAATGTAAACTGTGTACACACCTGTAACAAATACACCTGTATCTTCTCTGTGTATCATGGATAATAAAACTCACTGTTCAAGCAGCTGGTCATATCTGGACTGAGCGTCTCTCTCTGCAGCCACTGCTCTGTCCTTCTCCAGCACTGCATTGTCTCTTGCCTCACGCAGATTCCTGGTCAAAATACACACACACACACACACACACACACACACACACACACACACACACACACACACACACACACACACACACTTCTGCTCTGTTTTTTGTTTTTTTCACTTTTATACATACAGTTCCTTAAGAGTTAAGTCCAACAAGACCTGTACCTGTTCTCCCTTTCATACATCTCCCTGGACGTTCTCTGCAGGTTGTCTATCTCCTGACTGGTTTTCAGCCTGATGTTCTCCAACTCCTCTCTCAGCTTGGTCTCATACTCTGATTTATAGTGGTCTCTGTAGTGAAAAAACATGAAGGAAAAATATTGACAGACTTGTGTTAACAACAGTTTCCCAATTTGCAGAGGTGAGATGGACTGGATGATGTTCTCGATGACAGTTTGAATATTAGATGTTCAAATTTGGTGATTTTTACTGGCCATTGTTCGGTCTGAAGCTGATAAATTCTGGCACAGATTAGGTCTGATTGTTAATGTCTGGTGTAAAAAAGAACAGCTGAACCTAACCTGGATGCAACATATTTCTCATAGGCATCCTCTCTGGCCTTCTTAGTGTCTTCTAATTGTACCTGAATGACAGATACAAGCAGTGAGAGCATGTTAGATGAAGCTTTTCAAATTATTTAAAGGAATCATTTATATTAGATGAGCCTCCTAGCTGATCAACTGTATGAACCTGCAGCCTCTCCAGGCGGTCCTCTCCATGTGCACAGCGGACACTGAGCTCCATGTTCTGTCTGTGTAGGTACTCCTTGTCCTTCTGTAGAAGAGTCACTGACTGCTGCAATGTCACCACCTGCAGGACAAGAAGAGAAAAAACAACATTTTAAAAAGCTGTGCAGTATACTGAAGTGAAACATGAAGACAAAACGTGTGTGTGTGTGTGTGTGTGTGTGTGTGTGTGTGTGTGTGTGTGTGTGTGTGAAGCACCTCATTGCTGAGAGTTTCTCTCTCCCTGGTCTGTGCCGTGTGAGTCAGGTCTAGAGTCTCAAATCTCCTTTTCAGTTCCTTCACCTCTGCTTCAAAGTCATCACGCTCACTGTACACCACAGTATTAAAAGCACTGAGTATACATATGACCTGACGACTTACATATCCTTAAAATTATAGAAAAGTAAAATTCTTTAATTTTAATTTGTTGCCTTCATAAAAAAATAGATTTTAAAGTTTAAAAAATGGTAATTTCCTTTTATAACAAAAAAGGAAACAAAACAACCCCAATGTGCTTGTATTTTGTTTCCATGATGACCAGTCTACACTAAATATTTACTGACCTAACAACCATCCCTTTTGTCATCTATGACATATGAGGTAACAATGAGCCAAATGGCTCCCTACTGAGCTGAGCTGAGTCAGGATGAACTTATAATAACTTTGGAGAGGCTCAACATGTTGTTGTCTTGACAAAGTCAACTGCTGCTTTACTAAACCACAAATAATATTAAAGTAATCGTTCTCACAGCAACACAAACACAAACTGACTTCTGACATGGACCAAACAGAAAGGCTTTTAAAATGGTATCACTTTCTGTCACACACACCGTTTGATGTGTGGGTAGTTATCTCGGCGGTAGTCCCCCTCCTGGATCTGCTGTTTAGTGTCGGCCAGCTCTAGGGTCAGTCTCTGGCACCTCAACTCCAGCTCTGTACGCAGCCGTCGCTCCTCCTCATAGCTCTGTGAGCACACAGAAAAATCAGCATTTATTCAGGAGCAATTTCCACAAACATTAGGAGAACCCTGAATTTTGACAAAATGTTCACGACTTCTCTTTGCTCTCTAAAAAGAGTCATGCAAATCCTGCAGATTCCCTAACAGCTTATTCAAGCAGTGAACATTGTGTTCCTTACTGTATCAGCACCTGAACAATGATTTAAGATCATTTTGATGGGCAATTAAGCTGCTGAATGCATCCAAATGACAAAAAAATACTGTGACAACAAAGGGAAGCATCTAGTCAATGTAGAGATCTTAGGCAGACCGCGTGGCATTCAAACAATGCTCATTTGTCTTAAGGGGGTTTCATATCATTGCACCGCATGCCTTCATTCATGTTATTTTCCCCCCAAATGCTGATAGTGCACTCAGCGCGTCCCATTGTCGCATCGTCATTATGTCATCAACATGTCATTTATGCCTACAGGGCTACTGCTGACAAGACGAACTGGATGGCTTTAACATAAATCACACCATTCTTGACACGGCAGGCGGTGAAAATGACCTTTTTGAGGACGTTGCAACAATTAAGAACACTTTGATCATGTCTCTTTCCCATTTTTACACTCAGTCAAGAAGTCACTGAACTCCTTGAACCTCTCCACATTCTTCATGTCTGTGGCTTTCTAAATATGCAAGTCACTGCCTCAGGGAGTGAGTGTTTGAAGAAAGAAAACAAATAGCAAAAATGCACTGAATGATATTTTTGGACTTATTGTAAGTGTGCTCAAAAATATGCGCTCATAAACACATGAAAAGTTCACTGATATGCTCGACACACAGGTTCAGCGTGAGAATGCAACATAAAGGTGTGTATGAAGAGGCTTGTGGATGTTGTGTGTGGTACCTCCATCAGAGCCTTCATCTGGGTTCTGTGTGTGTCCAGGTCTTCAGTCAAACTGCCTCTCTTCACACTGAGCTCTTTCAGCTGGGCCCGTAAAGGAGTGACCACCTCATAGAAACGCATCTAAACACACACACACACACACACACACACACACACACACACACACACACACACACACACACACACACACACACACACACACACACACACACACACACACACACACACACACACAGCGAAATGGTCACCATGTCAGGATATTTCTTCACAGCTTCGTAATGATTGATTAGCTCCACCATACTTACAGCTACATATTCCTGGATGGAGATTTTATCATCGGGGAGGTCGCGGAGCTCCTGGTACCTGTCCTGGGAGATGTCCAGATCCCTGAGAGATCGGCGCAGCTCTCCTGCCTTCTCACACAGCTGTCGATTTGTCTCCTCCAGCTGCTGCTGCCTGAGCAAGATGGCCTCCATCTCCTGCTTACGCAGAGTCTGCTGCTTCCTGGTGGGAACACTCTTTATTAGCTAAGTTCATATTTGTGTTTACCAGCTAAATGACAGGATACAGATGGAGTTATTGTGGTTTTAACTTTACTCATGCTTCCCATACATTCTACTATTCTACTATTGTAGTATTCTATTTAACCACAGGATGCTGCTACAATGTGCAAAGCAAACAGGTAACAATACAAGTGACACAAAGAATGGATTGCTTACTAAAGGCGTAATTATCCTTGTGTGATGTTTGAAAATACATAAAAAGTGGTTTACAATCTATTATTCTTGTTTGAACCTTGATGAATGTGTAAGCTGAAATGTTTGACTTTGATTCAGCATAATGTTTCAATAAAGAAGATGAGTAAGTTTGTGTGTGGTCCTTCTCCTTCATGTAGTTAAGAGTTACAAGACCACCAGTGTAAATTTGATGGGGTTGAGGTACTTCTTCATTCGACAATTCTTGATAATAAATAATATGTTAAATGAGTGAGAAGGGTCAATACCAGTTGCACAAATTGAAACTATCTGCCTATCGTTCTGTGTGTTCTCAATTTGTTGATTTCAACCTGTTAAAAGTTACAGATGATGAATGTAAAATGTTTTTGGATATTATTTATACTTCCAGGGCTTACACAGGTGCGATATTAGTCATGTAATATTACAACAATAAAAAAAATCTCTAAACCAGATTGGACTAAGGGAAAATAAACAGTAATCAGATAAGCAAAATTCATATAAAATCTATAATCTATAATCTATAAACAAACAACAACAACAACACATAAAGAAACATTGAGACTACTTTTCCACTACAACCTCCATCATCCTCACCTGTTGTCATCCTGAGCTAGTTTCAGCTGGTTGTCCAGTCTCAGCGTCAGCAGTTGTTTCTGATGTAGAGCATCATTCAGCCTCTCCTCCAGCTCCTCAATCTGATGTACAAAACACACACATAAGGAAACAATTACAGGGCTGGGGGGCTACATGCCTCCTGTGCAGCATATCAATACATCTGCCACAAAGAGAATCAGGGTTCCCGCACATTGTTACCATTGAATTTTCAAAACTTTTCCATAATATTTTACCCCATTTACATGACTTAATTTAAGTAGTTTAACAAAGGTTTAACAAAGGGTCCTCCCCCAGACAAATTTTAACAGCGTAGATGTGATTTCTTGCCTTTTAACAGGTGTTTTGACATTTTATAATTACATCCAAAGGAAGCGTTTGGCCCCAGATCACATATTAGAAGATATTAAAAAGCTAAAAGTATAGAAGTTGATTATTAGTATATTCATATTAAATGAATCTACTGAGTTTTGACATGGTTAAAGTGGAAGGTCCAAGTTCATGCAGCCTGTCTTATATCTGCTATCTTTGATATCAGATCAGCCATCCCTACTCAAAACTTTTCCAAAACATTCACCTAATTCCAAACCATTTCCAGGCCTGGACAACAGTTTTTCTAATCTCATAACTTTTGCAGGAATTTCATGACCATGGGAACCCTGTTAAAATCTTATTATTATTTAGTACTGTAAATACCTATTGATTATTGATTGATCTTATTGACTTATGATTTTACAGATTGATTTTATTGACTTTGGTTTTACTGCTTGATTGACTTGGCACTGCATTCCAAGTTATTAATTAATTAATTAATTTTTTTTTAAATTTCTATTGAGCTGCTGCTGATGAATGAGGAAGACCGCCAAACCAAATATCGTTGTATATGTTCTTATGCAATGATAATAAATGAACCTTATCTTATCTAAATGTAAATGTATGAGGCACAACCTGAGGCTAAGTTACACCAACATAGCCACATACACACACTGTCCATATCTCCTCTGACAACAGCATCACTCATCATACCTTGGTCAGATAGTCTGCCTTCATGTTGTCTATAATCAGGTTCTTCCGAGAGAGATCAATTTTCAGCAGCTGGACGCTTTGCAGCAGCTCCTTCCTCTCGATCAGCTGGCGGGTCACCTTCTGGGAGCCGTCCCGCTGCTCGTCGGACGAGGACACATCCTCGGTGGTCGGCACCGTGGTCTCCAGGCTGATGTCCTCCGACTCCAGGTCCAGGGAGCTGGAGATGTTGGCTGCTGTCGGCTTCAGGTGCTGCTTCTTAGGAGGCATCTTGGTGCAGTATGGACTCTGACCGCTCTGACTTTGTGTCTTCTTTCTCAATCTGTGACTTTACTTCAGCAGAGATTAAGTGAGATTAGACAATTAAGGTTACATCGCGATATGTGAGTAGCTAGACGGTAGTTCGCACCGACCAAGCACTACTCCTAACTAGTAATAACGTTTGAAACTAATTACGAATGTACTCATAATTTATAACATATGACATAAATCCAAATACCGAGTAATATCCGGGAGATGACATGAGCAAACGCTGGGTTGTTTTTATTTTCAAGGGTCCCGCTCCGAGCCGCCTGCTAACCGCCAACGTTTCGCTATATTGTTTCTCTTTGATGGCGAAGTTATGACCCGCCCTTCTTTGCGTCTGATTGGCTTAGCTTGACACTCTTGCTGGTGTTGAGTGCTTGTCGCCGCAGCGCCCCTTGTGGTCAAAACGTGAAGTACAACAAGCGTCCACTCGCTGACACACAACACATGCAGTTCTTCCTCCTGCACACAGGGGACAATGTTTACATATATATGGAGCCAATCAGTCCTTCTTTTTTGCTTTCCTCTGCTTTGTTTTCACTGCGAAAGAATTAGATGGCCTACCAAAATTAAACACCAACAACAAACAATTATTTTGACATGGTGTGGAAGAAGGCCTGGCTTCCTACTTTCCTTTAAACTCAGTCATAAGGTATCTCCAGCTAAAAGTTATCTTACAATTAGATTTAAAAGAGACTTTATTATGAGTTGTAGTTTTTGTTATTTTTTGTTATTCTGGCATTGCATTATTATTATTATTATGGCCAAATTCCATTCCCATAAATGTAAATTTACAGTTAACGTAACATTTACTTATTGATTTTATATAATTCTCCTGCGATTTTCAACATGGTTTCTGCACACCTTAAATCCATAGACTGTATATAAGAAACCCTTAAATCAGACTTCACGAATATCTAAAAACTCCGGTAAAGTTTTAGTCGGCCCACTCAGTGAGTTTACACATGGGGAGCTAGCTCACTGTTTCGTCTTCACCAGATGTCGGGATAAAAACATCAGAGTTGAACCTTTTATTTTAAAGCTGTTATCGTCATCATGTTGAAGTCTAAGACCTTCGTGAAGAAGACCCGGTCTGGCGGGGTGATGAAAGTAGTTCGTGAACATTATCTGAGAGATGATATTTGGTGTGGAAGCGAAGTTTGCAGTGAATGCAAACAGGAGTCCACGGTGCTGCAAAGAGACGCGTGTATGGAGAGCAACCTGTGCTCATATCCACATTATCTACTCCCTGACACCAATGTGGTCTTACATCAGGTAAAAAACAAACAACCAAATCAGGTTTCTAGTCAGTCCCAGTAAGTATTGTGATAATATATAATGTAGTATCTCCTGTAGTGGTGGAAGAAGTATCCTGACCTTTTACTTAAGTTAAAGTTTCAGTGCAGCAATGTAAAAATACAAAAATAAACAAGTAAAATACTTGCATGAACGATCCTGGTTAAGTAAAACTACTTACGGAAGTATTAACAGCGAAATGTAGTAGACAGTATTACAGTAGAAGAACATAGGTATTATTTGCTTGATGTAGTTAAAGTATTACAGTAAAAGTAGTGGTTTGGTCCCTCTGACTGATATCTTATCATTAGATTATTAATACTGAAGCATCAGTGTGTAAGCAGCATAACTACTTTATATACAGTTAGCTACTTTAGTTCAGTGGTTCCCAAGCCAGGGGTCTGGTCCCTCATATTTTTACAAATTCTGTGTCCTGCAGATTGACGTGTTGGAGGATCCTGTGATTCGAAACGTGATTATCCTTCAGACTGTGCTGCAGGAGGTTCGTCACCGCAGTGCACCGGTCTATAAACGCCTGAAGGACATCATACATGAGAAAGAGAAACATTTCTACACCTTTACCAACGAACACCACAGGTAGAAAGACACAGCTGTATTTTTTGGTCTGCCTCACCACATATTAATTGCACTATTTTTATGTAAAAGTTGTAAGTAATATCCAGACACATGTTTGTCTGAACTCAAAAGAGATCTTTATAATAGACCTTCCTCATGATATACATTTGTGAATACTAAGATGTATTTTTTTTCCTTCATGCTTGTTGTCCTCATATATTCATCCTCATAATTTTCACTCTTTCAGAGAGACATTCATTGAGCGTGAACCGGGTGAGAGCGCCAATGACCGTAACGACCGCGCCATCCGCGTGGCAGCCAAATGGTACAGCCAGCACCTGAAGCCATCAGAGTCTGACGGGCTCAAGGTGGTCCTCCTCACCAATGACCGAGGGAACAAGGAGAAGGCAGAGGAGAAAGGCCTGCTGGTGTACAAATGTACGTGAATTTTCTTCAGAGAAAGAAAATATAGGGTGGCACAGTTGCAGCAGAAGAAGCTTCCTAAGGCCTACACTATACAACTATGCTTTCAAACTTCATTAGCTGTAGCTGCCAATTAATCCAAAAACTCTTTCATTTCCAATCTAGTTGAAGAATACATCAAGAGCCTGATAGCAAACCCTGAGCTGGTGGATCACCTTGCGCTGTCAAATGACGACAAGGTAATTATGCACACCTTTCTCCTTTTTAAAATATGGAGTTAAAGTGTTGCTGTAGAATTAATATTTCTGTCTCTTCAATGCTTTCAGCTTCACTCTCACCTTCTCCTCTTGTCGCTCTCCATTTATATCTCCATCTTCCCTCCCTCAGAATGAGATCAGCAGCAGTAAGGTGTTATTCCCAGAGCACCTTCCTCTGTCCAGGATCCAGACTGGCATCAAAAGTGGCTCCTTCCTCCAGGGCACCTTCAGGGCCAGTAGGGATAACTACCTGGAGGCATCAGTCTTTGTTCAAGGAGAGGAGGAAGACAGCACAGAGGTGTGTCCTTGTGTGTTTTTTAAGAATGTATCTCCCAAACTTCATCAGGACGAGGATCAGAATTTACTGTACAGTTGTGAAATTCAAAAATAGTAAAGTGCGTGCATATGTTAAAAGCATTGTCCCTGCTTTTCCACTCCCTGCCAGGTTCTTATCCAGGGTCTGCAGAACCTCAACAGAGCGGTTCACCAAGACGTGGTTGCCGTGCAGCTGTTGCCTAAGAATGAGTGGGTGGCACCCTCTTCAGTGGTGCTGCAGGATGAGGGCAAAGCAAAGGATGATAACGCTGAGGAAGAAGAGGAGGAGAAGGCTGTGAGTTAGAGTTTGATGTAAAAGAAGGACTGTTAGTGTCTGCTTACAGATGACGGCTATGGTGAAGATAGCTGTGCTGTGTAACCACAATTTGTCTATTTTGTGATTAAATGACAACCCCAACAAGCTCTTTGGAGCTGTCTTAAGTATTCTCTGTATTACTGTGTTTGTGAGCAGTTGAGGGTCTCAGCAGCCGAAGCAGCCAGGAAGCCCACAGGCAAAGTAGTGGGAATCATCAAAAGGAACTGGAGGCCGTTCTGCGGCATGCTCAATGTTTCCCAAATCAAAGAGGTAATGCTGGACTGCTCTGTGTATCTAGTCTAAGTATAAAAAGACAAGCTAATTCTAAAAATCGCACTGAATTTTACTTTCTGTACCAAATTTAAAAACACAAAGGAAAGAAATATTATTGTTCTACTCATAAAAATGATAACGGTCTTCAGATACATTGCCTCACTACAAGTGCTGACTGTGTCTTCCTGTTTTTTCCTTTTTTGTAATTTTTTCTCTTTTTCATGAAGTCAACGCGCCACCTTTTCACGCCAGCTGACCGCCGTGTTCCACGCATTCGCATTGAAACACGTCAGGCAGCGTCACTGGCAGGCCAGAGGATCATGGTGGCCATCGATGGCTGGCCCAAACACTCCCGGTATCCAAACGTGAGTATCCTACGAGTAGTATGCTCATCTTGATGTGTTTGACAGGAAGTGGAATTGTCCATGTTTTCTGTGTTTGTATGAAGCCACGCCTCTCTAGCATGACAAGTAATAATACATTCAGTGTGTTTCTGTTTTTTAGGGTCACTTTGTGCGTAGTTTGGGCAACGCTGGGGAAAAGGACACAGAGCAGGAAGTCCTGCTTCTGGAGCATGATGTTCCCCACCAGGCCTTCTCTCAGGCTGTGCTCAGTTTTCTTCCCAAGATGCCGTGGGCCATAACACCAGAGGTAATTACTGCATTTCCCAAGTACACTGGACACTTTTTATACTTACAGTTTTGTTAATTAGTGGGGCTGTAAGCCTGTATTTTTCAAGCACATACTGTAAATATAGGTGTGTGTAGATATTAATGTGTGTGTGTGGTGCAGGATATGGCAAAGAGACAGGACCTGAGACATCTGACAGTGTGCAGCGTGGATCCTCCAGGATGTACAGACATAGATGATGCACTGCACTGTAGAGAGCTGGACAATGGAAACCTTGAGGTACACATATTGTACACACACTTACACAGACACTATCAAATAACTACATTAGGTTATTTGTATGTATGTATGTATACTGTGAGTATGTTGTTTGTTTGCTGTAGGTGGGCGTCCATATCGCTGATGTCAGTCACTTCATCAGACCTGGAAACGCTATGGACAAAGAGGCCGCCAATCGTGGCACCACCGTCTACCTGTGTGGCAAAGTGAGGACAAACAGTCATATGACAACATGTCTGACAACAGAGCATGGCTGCAAAAACTGCAAAACATGAAGCAATGTCTCTGTTAGCTCTATAAGCTTTGGGATTTTATATTTTGCAGTATAGGTGAACACAGAATCTGAATCAGATGTAGAAGTCTTACACTTTTGCCTTATTTTTAGGTTTTTGACTTCATGCCATTCATCTCATTATCTCTGCCTGTGTGGTTTTAGTACAGCTTTTTAGAAAGAGATATTTGGGTTGGATTGAATTTTTGTATTGACCACTAATATGACCACCAAATAGAAATGTATTAGAATTTAATTGATTCATAAAAAGCTATTTTGACACTGAAATAAATCATGTTATATGTTTGATGTGTCCAACAGAGAATAGACATGGTTCCTGAGCTCCTCAGCTCCAATCTTTGTTCCCTACGCTCCAACGTGGAGAGGTGAAGACACACACTTGCACTTATGCAATAATCAATGTCATCTGTGCTCTTTCTTTTCCCAAATATTTAAATGTAGTTCAAATGTTTGTCTGTGTTTTTTGTTTTTTATAAGGCTGGCTTTCTCATGTATCTGGGAGATGAACCATGAGGCAGAAATTCTAAAGACACGATTCACAAAAAGTGTCATTGACTCCAAGGTAAAGCAGCATGCAGACACACAAGCACAGAAAATATGCAGATGTGTGTGTATCAAATGTCCTGCAACTGATACGACTACCTACACAAAATGACAGGCTTAAGATGATTTATGTTGTTATGTCATTTAATGCTGAGGTTTTCTACTTAATCCTTTGTCTTCCCCTCGATCTCTTAATTCGGTCCAGGCGTCTCTGACTTATGCTGAGGCCCAAATGAGGATTGATGACACCTCCAAGAATGATGATATTACCAAAAGTCTGCGGGGCCTCAACAAACTGGCCAAAATCCTCAAGAGGCAGAGGATAGAGAAAGGGTAAGGGCTGCGAGGTAGGAGAAGAAATAGCTGCAGGAAATGGATTTATAGAAAGTAGTCTGGCTCTTCCTGTTCCTATGGCCAAAATATACTGTTTTTTAATTGATCTATGCATAAGTCAATCACTTGAGTCAATCCAGCTCATGAGGTTTAGTTGATCGTAGTTCCTAACATGAATCATGTTTGTGTTGCATTCAGGGCACTGACACTGTCATCCTTGGAGGTCCGTTTCCACATGGACAGTGAAACCCACGACCCCATTGACCTCCAGACCAAAGAACTCATGTAGGTATCTTCAAAAAGGAGCAATCTGCAAAATCCTTTTTTCTCCACAAAAGCTTTTCTTTTTTTTATGTTTTTTTCAGTGTTTCTCATGCAGTCTTTTAGATAAAAAGTTAATAAACTCATCTCCTGGTTTTTAGGGAGACCAACTCCATGGTAGAAGAGTTTATGTTGCTGGCAAATATTTCAGTGGCTCAGAAGATCTTCGATGAATTCTCAGAGTGCGCCCTGCTGAGGAAACATCCAGCACCGCCTCCGTCCAACTACGACGTCCTCCTAAAGGCTGGAAAGTCCAAGGTGGATGGAGATTGATGATAATGCAGAAAAGTTTGCTTTGATTTTCAATTGAAATGCCTGTTTCCTTAGCTCATTTATTTCTGTTGTCCTAAGACATTGTATCCCTTCATAAGCAGAATCTTCAGATATCCACATTACTATACTATCAACTAACCATGGTCATGACTTCTATTACAAATATATTTTAACATAAATTCTCGTTTCTTTCTCTTAACAGCATGTGGAGATCCACACAGATTCGGCCAAAGCTCTGGCCGACTCCCTTGACGTGGCCAAAGTGGACGGCTTCCCATACTTTAACACGCTACTACGCATCTTGGCCACTCGTTGCATGATGCAGGCCGTCTATTTTTGTTCTGGCATGGACAACGATTTCCACCACTACGGTCTCGCTTCACCCATTTATACACACTTCACATCACCTATTAGGAGGTATGAAAACACATCCTTGAAACTACTTGACTAAATGAGTCTTAAAGGGGCCTTTTATAATAACCAAATGTGCATAATTGACAGATTACCACACCACAGAGCTTTGTATCCTCCTTGTTTATATTATCCTCTCTCTCTCTTACTCTCTTACTATTCCACCTCGTCCTCTACTCTCCTACACAGGTATGCTGATATTATAGTACATCGCCTGCTGGCTGTGGCCATAGGAGCAGACAGCACCTACCCAGATCTGATGGACAAACATAAGCAGTCAGCCCTCTGCAACAACCTCAACTACAGACACAAAATGTCTCAGTATGCGCAGAGGGCCTCTGTGGCCTTCCACACACAGGTAACCATATGCAGTCATGGTTGTTTGATGTATACAATCACATCAACAACCATCGTGATATCCTTTTGACTGACCTAAAGTGAGAGTCAGAATTTATAGCCTCCAAAAATGCTTTTAATACACATGATCTCTTTCCAGTTGTTCTTCAAGAGCCGAGGCATTTTGAACGAGGAAGGATTCGTACTGTTTGTGAGGAAGAACGCAATCATTGTACTCATCCCAAAGTTCGGCCTGGAGGGAACAGTCTTCTTCGACAGCAAAGACAAAGCGAAACCAAACCTTGTTTTTGACGAAGAGGTAGAAACTCCTACTTCATTTAATTTTATATAACTTTAATCATTCGTTGTTTTATTTTAGCTCAACACTGATAAGACATTAATGAACAGTGCTTATAATATCTCTTCTTTATGTGTGTTTAGGGTCCCACTCTGGCAGTAGAGCAGCACACCTTCCACATATTTGACAAGGTGAAAGTCACCATCAGTCTAGACGACTCCAACATTCAGCACCAGAAGATCCGCATGGCTCTGATTGAACCTGTGGTAAGGAGAGACTGACTTATTATCAAAAGACTACCTTTCTAAATCGTCAAGATGTTTTGTGTCTTAATTTACAGCTGATGAGGCGATGCCAGTTTTCAGTTAATCCTAACAAGAGGAGTTGTCAAAATTGCTTAAAATAACATTTCATATATCTACATCAGTATCATGTATAAGCTGATTATCCTGTTTCAGATTCCTGGTGTGAGTGTTCCACCTCCAGATGTTGAGCCACAAGCCAAGAAACCCAAACTGGACCGCTGACACACAGAGCAGCAGTAAAGGACCTGAAACCACCATCTGATCATTTCGATGAAAAGCTCTTTAGGAACCAGTTTTTGATGTATTGACATTGTTATGCTGTGAGCAGTCTAATTTAATAAGTACCACAGAGAAGCTACACTGCTCCACATGTACCATCTGTTCTTACATTGTCATTTTATTATGATATAAAATGTTTTGTTTTTTTTAACTTATTTGTGTCTCTGTGTTTTTTAGACTCAACATGAATCTTAATCTGGTTCATTGTCCTGCCCATTATGATCTCCAGCTTTGTTGTCCTGATATAAGAACAATGGAAAAAATGTATAATTATTGGAGCATGGTCTATCAATGTGAAAGTTGATAGACTGAAAGTTCTGAGTAGTAGAAATATCACTATATGGTGAGCTGTAGATGTTCTGGTTCATCTAAATGGACTTTCGTTTTGAGATGGATGAGTTCCCATGGTCAACATGAACTTTCAACCTATTTTAAGCCAGCATTGACAAGAAATGCCAAGGAGAAAGTAAGTTTGGACATCAGCAATAAGTCTCAAAATTAGCATTCAACAATCCCACAGTAAAAAGTAAAACTCATGTTCATCTCATTTAGTCTTTTACTAGATCAGAATCCTATAATTTTCCAAATTTCTCAGCCATTCAACATCTCATGCTAATTTTGGTTTTAATAATTTTAGAGACACCACGTGGAGAACTGTCAATGTGATTACGTAGTGTGATAAATACTGAATTATTGTAAGCTCTCAAAGTCATAATACTCCTTTACTTAAATGGTGAGGACTAAAAATAAACAATGTACAAAGAGAAATAAATGTGTTCTCAAGCCAGATAAAAAATTCATGTTAATTTAATGTGGCAATGATCCAGCTCATGCGTTAGAAAAACGGTGTACAAATGGCTCCATCAGCTTTTAAATCACAAGTGGCATCATTCAGTGGGTCTTTGTTTGAAATAAATATTCTTACAATCCAAACAGGATCCAAAAACTCCAACTTTAACATCTCATTCAACAAAAAACAAAAATTATATTAAAAAAAAAAACATTATAAATGGTTTTATAAAAACAAATACAGTACAAATCTGATGCCATCTGCAAGTCAGGATCTATCCGGTAAATTGTCAGCACCAAATAAAATTGAAATGATGGCATTAGCATCAATGAGGTTATTGTTGTGCAAGTTCATTACAAAGTTGGTTACTTTTCTCCTCATCACTCCAGGATCCTGAGTCAACGACTGTTGACTTTGGATCATTGACTTACAGTGGTAGTAAGATGTAAGGAAAGTTCTTCAGTCAGGCAACTTGAACCTGTACCCTTGGAAGACGTAATAACCACTTGTGAAACCACTCGGTTCTTTTTACACCTCATTTAACAGTTGACCCCATTCACCCTAACCATATTGAACTTGACATAAATTCTTCAAACATAGTGTAAACGTTGTATTTGATTGCAAAATAATCATCTTAGGCTTCTAACTGGAGGAGGTGTCCCTTTCAAAGCATCCAGCACATGGCTCAGTAGTGAGGATAAAACACCTGGAAAATAAGAAACTCTGCTTAATTTATTGGTAAAACAAAGACTGTAAATCAAAGCATGTACCATATTCAATATGTGTGTCAGATCTATTTAAAATAAGTGCTGTTTTTAGCACATAAAGTGTTAAATACTGTACCTTTACTTTAGTGTGTTTACTGAGCTGGAAGGCTTCTTCCGCCAGGTTTGGACTGCAGGACTCTTTGTTGTAACAGTCTGAGCTGAGGCCATCAATAAGACTGGCAGTGCCCATTGAGGTAGTGTTGTACCCGCTGTCCACCTGAACACACATGAAAAACAAAGCAGTTAGTTACTGACGTCCAAGTACACAAGCATCAATATACTCTGAATCATAACAGTTTTAATTCTTGCGGAGTGCCTTATTAGTCCACAGTTCAACAAACCCTCGAAGAGCAATGTGAAAGTAACAGATTTATCCATACAAAAATATACAAAGTAAAATATGATATGAATAATAAAATATATGCTTCGATATTAGTCCTTACACAAACCTGCATGCTGGAATCGTAGCGTATGCTGCTCCCCTCTGCCAGAAGAGACAGAAACATCTGTGAGCTTTCTGTTGCTGACACATTGCCCATGCGTGAGCTGGTTAGCTGTCCCAAAGGCCTTCCAATCTCCTCCTCTTCTTCATCTTCCTCCAAACTCCCCTCTGTGCTTGTCTCCTTGCCCTCCTCCATCGTCACAGGCTCCATAAGATCCAAGCTAACTTTTTCAGTGTCAGCAAGGTGAACGTCCCGGGCCAAAGGTGAAGATGGATCCAGCTCCATAGACGGGAGACTAGATGAGCAGGAGGAGGAGGAGGGGAGTTGGTCCTCAGCCTCCTGATAGTCCTGGAGCCTAGGGTTGAGGATCGGGGAGATGAGGGGAGGGGAGGTCCAGCAGCGAACTCTGGCTCTGGGCCTGTGTTTGGTGTTGTGCTGGAGCTCATTATGGCAATGGAGCTGCTGTGGGGAGCAGCTACGAATGGGAGAACAACCCTCAACAAACGGACTCTCAGTGCAGGAAGGGACATCTACATCCAGGGGAACACCTTGTGGGGTCAGATTACTCGGCTGCTTCCTCTCAGCTAAGGGTAGAAGAGGAAAGAACAAAAAGATGGGAGTGTGAACAAAAGAAGAAAGATTTATTTAAAACCCTTATCATAAGAGCTTGTATTCAATTTAGCTTTATTTTGATAATGGTGAAGTTGTGAAATTACAAAACCAAAGTCTACCTGAGCCAATGGGTGTGCGGGCTACATTTGCAACAATAGGAGAAATTGTGGGAGAAACAAGGCCAGCAGGAGACGACCTGTCAGGGAACATAGGACTGGTGATGCTGCCGAGGCTGCAGTCCCGGAAGCGACCATGCTGGATGGGACTGGACGAGAACTGACCCTACAAGTACAGACAAGACAAACACATTCATTTTTAAAAGTTACATTTCACATTATTTTTTAAACAAAATGTTTGATCCAAGTACAAAAATTTAATTTATTCTGCACATTGTGCACACACAATAAAAAATAAATAAATCTTGTGAAGTAAAATTTAGTAGGTTTTTGTTTTCTCTTCATAACTGTGACAGACATTTGAATTTCTGTAGAAAACTAAAACTGAAATTTGCAAATACTCTTATGGTGTTTTTTAATATTTTTGGAAGAATGAAAATTAATGAATGTAGATGCAAAACAACATAATCTTTTATGACTTGCATAATAACTTTTGTTCACATTCAAATTTAAAAAGCACAACAAAATATCAGATTCAAATTTCACAATCTCCCAAAACATAGAAGGTAAAAACATGATACATCAACACCAATGTAAGTAATATAATAACAATAATAATAATTATAATTGAGAAAGACTATGACAAAACATTGTGTAGGGATGCATTAATTGCATCTCCACTTACCGTAGAGGGAGTCGGAGCAGACACACCACAGGGCAAAGGAGAAGAAAAGATGGACGATACAGCTTCTCCCTCAGAACCTGCAGCCCCTCCTACAGGTCCCTCTCCTTGGCTTAGCAGAGACCTCTCATGCCTGGGATGATCTCTTTCTGGGCTCGGTGGGCTGGAGCTGTCAGAGCCGCTGTAACTGCCCTGGCCATCAAGGAAGAGTTTTCGCCTCAAGGATGATGAGCTGAGGCTCTCCTGAACTGCATCACATGCTTCTTCATAGCGGTAATATTCCCCTAAAGGCAGGGAAGAAACAGATAGGATATGGTGAATTGATGGTAAAATACTCAATCATGATCGACTCTCTTTTTTTGTGCTGGCATCTTTTAGAGACTTACCAAGAAGTTTCTCCAAATCAAAAGCCAAGGGTAACGAAAGAGTCGTCTGACAAGCAACTGCAAAACAAACAAGGTCAATAAAACAAGTTAGTAGATAGTTAAAGAAAAAGAAGAGATGACGCACTGTTAGGAGAAAGTAATGTTAAAGCTCCTCAAATGACACACCAACCTGAGTGTTTTTCTGGCTCCTCAGCAATCATTGCAGACATAGAACCTGAAGGTGCAAGGACACAATACAGCAACATGAAAGTGGAATTCACAAAACCAGAATCCAGCAAGAAAATCAAAGTCAAGCAGAGGGAAGAAAAAAAATCTGAAGTTAAAAGTAATATAAACACACTTACTTTTTTTATAGATCTGAGAGGCCTTGCGGATGTCTGGGGCCGCCCAGGGGGAGGGCACAATGGTTCCTTTGGTGAAAAACTTTTTGGGAGAGATACAAATGACAAAATTGAGAATAACATTAAGTAAAATCAATATGTCAAATCCTCTCTTCCTATATCGCTGCATACCTGTTCAATTGCACTCTGGCGCTTTTCCTCAATGTCAGAATCCGTCCTAGATGTTTGGTAGAAAAAGAAACTTGTAACTCAAATTCTATCACTTGTACTTGTATACTTTTTCCAATATTTTGAGCAAAATGAGATAGAAAAGTGCATAATGAGATATATTTTAAACATTAGCTGATTAAAGGATAGTTTCAGTTTTTGAAATTGGTCTTGACAACTGTCTGATGCCCATATGAATGTTAAAAGAGGTGTTTTTTGCCCTAGTCATTCCTCCTGTGCCCTAATCATTCCCCCACCTTAGAATGTGCTTTCATTGAAAGCGATGAGGGCAAAAATCCAGTGTATCCACACAATAATTTTGTAAAGGTTTAAATGAGGCTTAAGCAGCCTGAGTTAGTCATATTAAGTGGATATCTGCCATGTTTACTTATTTTTAGCTTTAAATTCTCTCATTTTATTTGGTCTGACAGTGTTTCCCTGTTGAGCAGCAGTGGAAGTAAAGTAACAAAAAGAGGGACTTTTAAATACATTTTTGCACAGAAGGAGGCTTGTGGATTTTGGCTCACATCACTTGCCATTGTAAATGCATTTTAAGGGTTCTTCTAATGGTCAGTATGAACAGGAGGAATGAGTATGACAAGAAACCCCTATTTCAATGTTTATTTGAACACTGGATTTTTGTTTAAAAGCAGACTTGAAAAAATGTGAACCTGTCCTTTAAATCACCAGAACTTCACAAGGAAAGTCAGGGTCATTTTTATGTGTCTACCAAAAACAACTACTGTGTCATCACTACATTACAGTACATTACCTTGTCTGGCTGAGGTAAAAGGACTGTCGCTGGATATCCTCTTGGTCTATGTGTACTGGAAGAAGACTGGCCATTTCATCAATAGACCAGTTAAACTTGGGAGGAGTCTGGGAGGGAGAGAAAGATGAGGAAGTGACTAAAAGACAGATAAAACCTTTTGGAATAATGCATTTTACAGTCATTTCCTAATTGGATATGTGTGACTGTGCATGTCTAAAAGATGGTAAAGTGTGTTCAAACTTAACTTACAGCTTTACAAGGCTTGGACTTAAAGACAGACGGGCTTGGCACCAGTGGTTCACGGAGATGGCGGTAATCATTAGGACTTTCAAATGGGTTTCGTATGGAGGGCCTGCCTGGAGTCTCTGGAGTGATCTGCAGCTCAATATGGTCCCCCATTTTATCTGCATCACAACACATATCACAGTCAGAAAATGGGAATTACAGAACAGCAAGGCGTAATATAGATACATAAGGAGTGCAATAAGTGTTTTTTCCGTCGTAAGTGAATAGTTTGGGTATGTTAACTTCATCATGTGTTAACTAGTCGAAGGAGGCAACCAACTTAACGACAAATAATTTGGTTTCATTGCTACGTTACAGACTTCTTCTTCTCCTTCTTATTTAACACACTAAAAAACGAGGTGTTGGAAAATAAGATACTTACAAGTGTAAACCGAGCCCGTACTCTCTGAACTCTCTGAACATACAGTATTAAGTGAAAGGTGAGCAGCAAACAGTCACTGGAGTCGGAGTCTTCAGACGTTTATTTCAATTTTGCCCCCGAGGCCCGGCAGCCAATAGGAGCGCTGCAGGAAGCCGTGTCGTCACTTCCTCTTGTGACGGCTCGGTTATGATTATTGTCATAGTGATTCAGGCTAAGCTAAGGGGCTAGCTGCTAACACTGTCTATTAATTAGGCCTATAATGAATAATACGCCTTTAAACTCCTACCGAAGTGTTGCAATAATTTATTAGTTTAGTATCCGGTCTTTTGCTTTTGCCTTTTTTTTGGTCTCCTTGGTTTTTTGCTACTTGCTAACTAACTAAGCTATTTCAATTCTGCACCATGGCAAGTGCATCAAGCGCAAACCTAAACGCAGTGCGGGAGACGATGGACGGTAATTATGTATTAAAAACATGCATTTCAAATTCCTCCTGTCTAACGCAAACACTTCGGTTTTTCTTGTTTGTAATGGTTTAATAATACAGTGTAAATAAACGTACAGCAGGTCAGGTTTTGTCTAGCTGTCAGATTAGTGGAAAATGAATATCTAACTTTCTCTTTCTTGTTTCTATAGTGCTGCTAGAGATCTCCAGACTGCTGAACACTGGTTTGGACATGGAGTCTCTGTCAATATGTGTGAGACTGTGTGAGCAGGGCATCAACCCAGAAGCCCTGTCTGCAGTTATCAAAGAGCTGCGGAAAGCCTCCGAGTCACTAAAGGTACAGAAGCAAGCTTTATTTCTTTTCTTTTTTTATTACAGTGTTGTAGAGAATCCGTTTTAGAGGTGGGTAAATTTCACCCTTATTTATGCATGTTCACAACCTGCTGAGAACTTCAGTTAAACTATGTTAAGAAAGAAATGTCCAGACCTCAAAATTGTGTCTTAAAATTTGTCAGTGCCTAATCGATACTGTAAAAACCAGAAATCCTCAATTTTCATTTATTTGCGAGAGTGAAATTTTGAGAGGCTGTAACCATCTAGTCTTATATATTTTTCTTGACAAATTAGAGTTTAGAAATGACAAAAATTGTCATCAGTTTAATTGTCTGTTGATTTGGTTATAAATTGATCGGATAAATACTTCAGCATTAGTCCAGATGTTGAAGTGACGTTAATACAACTTCCTACACCACCATCTATAAACTACTGCAGTGTAGAGCCAGTAAACCGTGTTTACATTATACTGCAGTAAAATATCTGACAATGTTAATACCGGGGTGTTGTCAAAGTATGTTCCCCTCCTCCTGGTTAGGGTTAGGCATAGTAGAGATAACTTGTTGGGTGCAGGTTAAGCACCTCAGAAGATGACTGATTGGGGTTATGGATAAGATTGGGTGCAGGTTAAGGTAAGAGGAAACACATATCGATGGGGTAACAGATTTAGGCACAACACTGGTATGCCCTTTTTTTTTTTTTTTTTTACAATAATGGTGGTACCATTACTGTGATCAGTGTTGTTTTCAGAGGACACTGTGAACACAGATCAGCTCTCCTTCCTGCATCAGCAATTTGAGTTTGTTTAGACACACATGGTCTGTGAAAGCCCAACTTAACTGTTAACAGCCAGCAGATAAAACTTACTACAAGTTTTTGCACTCAAGGAATCAATTGATCAATTTTATCAGGGAAAGGCACAAATTTCCAAAGCACCAACGTTTGTGTAGAATCTAAAACATGGAGCTGCATTTAAAGTTATTTCCATTCGACTGATGTTGACACCGACAAATCAGAGGCAGTCATTTTCTGAAGTAACTTAATTTGATTAAAGATTCATTTATTAATTCAGACTCCATAATTAATTTGATTTAGCAGGAAGTTGATACTGGGAGATCCTGACTGTAGTGTCAGAAATTAAGTTCAGATGCCCACAGCTGACTACTTGTTTTTGTTATCAGGACTTTGATATCTTGTAAAATGTAATGTGGTCTGCAAAGGTTCTTAAATGTGAATGTTTACAACAACATAGTATAGACTTGAGGAGATTACAGTATCTACCATTAAACAATGAAAACATATGTCTGAATTGCTGTTTATTCTCATGTGCCTGGAGTATCTCTGGGTGTATTAGGTCATTGAAGACAATATTGGAAATCAATTCACAGAACTGTTGGACAGCAATGTTAGATTTTTGTGGTTTTTGAACAAATGTGTTTAAGTATCTTCATTTGTAAGGTAATTAAAGGATTATCCAGAAATATATGATCCCATCTGGTTATTTTATCCACAAATACTTTTCAGAAAACATATTGTATCATGATATAAGCTACACACAAATTAGATGTTTTACTGATACCAAGTGTACCACGTCAGAGTGACTGAATCATTAATTCATTTTGAGTACAATTGAGGACAGCTGGTAGAACTTTTTTTTTAAATGCATGCAAGTTAATTCTTACTATTCATTTTGGTGTAGCCTTTGTGTCCCCCTCAAACATGAAACTCAAAGAAAGCAAGTGTAATTCAATCATAGGACTCAATGCTGTATAATGATAAGATGATTAATCACTGCTGTATATTTATATCTTTTTCAGGCTCCTGAAAACTGCACAAACTGAAGATGAAAACTAATCACCTCAGTTTGGGACTTTTTAAAAATGGGGGTCACACCTCATTCCTGGATCTGTACCGTGGGATCTTTAGCCAGTCAGATCCGTCGTGTGTTGACGATCTGTCCCTCAGTCTCCTGTGTGACTAACGTGCTCCTGTTCTGTGCTTCGGCTGATGTTTGACAGAGTTTTTGTATACAGATGTCGACCTCAATCCTCCTCTGAAACACTCTTTAACAGGAGGGCACGCTTAGCCATTCTGCCTCTAATTTAAGTTTGATAAGAGTATTTCCAGCTGCCGTTTGTCAGAGTGGAATTAGCATTGACATCCTGCCTTAATTTAAGAGTGTACTTCTCATATTTTAGTCAACTTGTATTGCACTTTTCATTAACAGGTCTTTTTTATGATGTTAAATTCAGAAATATAGAATTAGTTTTTAATTTTTTGCAAGCATAATACATTTTTCAACTTATTCTTTATTTGCATTTCCATTGTCCATGTGTCCATAAATGATTAATAATGTCTAAATAAAAATGTTACAGTCGACAGCCACCAGGTGGTGTTATGTCATTCTTATTCCTACCTAAGGTATAGGTATTTATTTGATGTTAGGAAACTTGCACAGTTAGAACCTAACACACAAGTTTTCTTTATATAGATTTTTAAGAGCAATTAAATAATTTATCAGGTACTTTTTTTTATTTACGTCATATTTCCCCTCCCTTCCCTTTATTTATCACAGGAAACAACATTTTTTGTGTGTTGTCTTGATCCAATTTTAGAAGATCAGATAGATTAAGACACAAGATTTTGCAGAGGAAATTTTCTTTCCTGTCACGCTAGGTGAAAGGGACAAAGACACTGATGAAACATCACACAATACAATACAAAAACAGGCCGTGCAGGGGTGATCACATCCACAGCCAATACACTGTACAAAAGTGAAGACATGAACAAGGGTCATTCTTTACCGCAGGATGTCCTGTTGAACTGGAGTTTTGGCCTCTTTATATCAGTGCTCTATCCACAGAAAAAGTATTTTATATATATTGCATACTTGACAAAAAACCTCTGTCTTAGATCAACTAGGAATGAAGCCCCTACATCACGAATCTAACCACACGGAGCATTGTTTTGTTTTTCCACTGTCTGTAAAATAGCTCTATTCATCTTATAGACGAGGAAAAGTGCTGAGACTACAAAACATTCCTCCACAGGCCAATATAAAGGCTTGAAGCGACCTCTCATCCGCAAGTGCTTGTATCAGTAGCTCTTCATTGTGTGTGTGTGTGTGTGTGTGTGTGTATGTGTATGTGTGTGGTGGGGTGCCTCCATGTGTGCGAGTTTAGGTGTTCGTGCTGCTCTTTCTACAAATGAGTAGCCCCCTAAGCCATCTGACAGTAATGCCTCACCCCTCACAGGCACACCACAGAGAAAACCAGTGAGCGAGTGGGGAGGGTGTTGGTGTAAGCATTTCTGTCTTCTTCTGCTTTGTCTCGCCATCTTGACTGACAGGCTGTGGGTCTAAATCTCTGTTCTGCTCCTTTGATCTCTTAACACAGTATCTCTCTGTTCCTCAATACCAGCATCATGTTCACCAACTATGAGAGGCATACAGATACGGTGCAGTGGCTCTTGTTGATAGCCCATAAGCCCAAACAACCCCACTGGCCTCCGTGGGGGGTGAGTTGAGATGTGGATGGAGAGAGACCCACATTGAGAATCTGTTTCTTTTACAAAGGAAAAGAGTTATGCATGGGTTGATTGGCTACTGTGGGCGTGGGATTCAGGATGCATTGCTCTCTTTTTGATGTGTTTGAAGGGTTTCTCCTGATCCTAGCTGGCTACTTTGATCTCTGTTAAACAAAATATTCCCAAATCCCATAGTCCTGACTGAGAGATTAGCGTCCATATATGCATAAACATCTAAGAGGTGTTCAACTAGGGCACTGGTCAGGTCACATGACTGTATAAACTTAAGAGGCAAGCAGGTCCTCACATCAAAACTTCTAAAGGTGTTTATGTTTGTACGTCTGATAATTATCCAGGCCGAGGATTATTTTTCTGATAAATGAGGTCATTCTCATTTAAAAGTGAAAGACCTGTGTGCTGCAGTCCGGTGTGTGAAATGGATATTACAGAAATAATTAGACTGATTAGAAGTGTCTTATTTATAGGGGGAAGATGAGCTGTTGATGTTCAAACCTAAATTACGGACACATTGTCTCATGAAAAACAACTGCAGTGTTTGCTGAGCCTTATGTGAAGCAGAGTTTAATCACAAGTCAAAGAACTCCTGCACAATTACGGAGCACAGAAACAGGTTAATTTGATGTTTTCTACATACAAAGGAAGGGCTTTGTTTGTTGCATGATTAAGATGAGATTGAAGATGAAACATTCAACTTTTTCTTGCTCATTACATGATTATTCAAGGGCTACAGTTTTTTAGTAAAGTGTCCTTCATACCTGATTAGTTCTTCCAGTTTGATAGTTTTTTTGTGGCAGATTGTATTTAGAGAATATAACTTTTTTATTCAAATTTGACCAGCCATTCAATAGATTACCATTTTACCGTTTTCTGGCTGGTGAATGAAGCAAGTCTAGCAGCAACTTGCTTTAATGTCATGTAAGAAGTTATTTTAAAGTTAATTCTGGGCACCCGTACTGAAGGACACAATGAATAACATATCAGTAAACAGCAGCACATTCTGAATAGAGTTTATCTTTAGAGATCATATACAATATTCTGGCACTTAAACAATATATTAATATTTCTGTAACTGATTAAACCTGTGTGGCCCTCATCCTTTAACAATGTGGAGCTCCACACTGTATTTGCCCCAAGAGCAGCTCTGTGACCTTGTTTGAGCTTACTCCAATATACCACCCTTGATTAAATACAAGCCACACTTTTACACCGTCTAATTTAGTATTACTATTTAGGTCCCAATTAAATTCGTAGCAAGGAAATTGGATCATAAACTCTTTAAAGGATCGTTAACAATCATTAGACAGGATAATGGCATGGCAATCAAAATATGTAAAAAAAAAAAAAAAAAAAAAAAACCCTTAAAAAAAACTTCCAAAGTCTTTTAGTGACTTTGTTGTTTTTGGACATTTTCCAAGCTGATTAATGTAGAATTGATTGATTTACAGTTGTAATTAGCTGTCTTCTGCATAGATGCATAATAATCATATATCTGCCTGCTTGTTTTAAAGTATTAATTGGTTTCATTAACAAAAGCAGTTAATTGAATAACAATTAACAAAGTTGGCGATGGCATTGACACAGCGCGTGCATACTCCCTTGTGTTTTCCCTATGATGATAATGAAACCACCTTTTTATCAGATTGGAATTTTGTGTGTTGGACTATGTAATGACTAATATGATATTGGGCTTATTAGTTTATTGGCTCACTGAGGCATTTCGCTGGTATTGAACACGTTGTGTTTAACAGGTAGGCACCATATGCTGCCTTAATCAGACATTGGAATCACATTTGGTTGTTAAATTGTCTTCTAATAAAAGCAGGTAGTAAAACAACTTGAGCTAATTCAATTTCAGGCGAGTTTGGATGAAGTGAACAGCTGTTCTTATTTGTTGAATTGTTTTAACATTCCCTGTCTTGTTTGTTTTTTGCTCTCTCTCTTTTTTTAGGTTCAACTCCAATAGCTTGTTTCTTTCTCAACTTTTCTTGTAGAAAATAGCGATGGAGGGTGGACTAGCTGTCCACTGTCTTTTAAAGAAGACAATACCAGGCATATTGTAATGACAGCTTGCATTGTGTGTTTGTGTGTGTATGTGTTTGTGTGTGTGTGCGCGTGTGTGTGTGTGTAAGAGAGAGTGAGAGAAAAAAGGGGGATAGGAGAATGTGTGTGTGTGTGTTATGTTAGAAAAACTGAAAAACAGAATGTGTGTGTGAGCGTGTGTGCGTGCGCGTGTGTGTGTGTGCATGTGTGTTACAATGACAGCTTGTATTCTCCGTGATTAATGATGTGCTGTGTGACTTGATAAGTGCTTCGGAGGACCAACGCTTGTTTCAATTAGACCTTGTGAAGGTCGCGACGCCGCGCCGGCCTCTCATTATCATATCCATAATCAATCCACATTATCATAGGGGAATGTGGAATGGATGGGTGATATCTTGGTCATACACACACAGATGAGCAGACACACACACCGAAACACCTAATCACATACCAAAACACAATGACATACTCTCTCACTCACAGGAGCACACACACACGCACACACACACACACACACACACACACACACACACACACACACACACACACTCACACACACACGTCACTCCAACTTGATTTGAATCATAACAGTGGCTGTCGGAATGGATTGTCTGTTCAGATTAAGAGTGTGTATCTGAGAATTAAGGAGCGTTGATGGTGGTGGCATTTCAGATCCTCTGCAGACACAAATGCCAAAACATCATTCTGTCACCCCCTCCATCTCTCTCACACAATCACATACACGACCAGCTGCACACACACGTACACACAGTACCCTGGGGCCTTTTTAATAGAGGCGAAGTGATTCGTATGTTTTTACTCCTCTAATAAGAACAGATTGAGTGGTATTTACACTTCACCGGCTGATCTAACCACCTACACATTTCCCTCATGTTTCTGCTCAGTGGCCAAGACAGACATGTGGAAAGGACCAGTGCTTGGCTTTGTAACAGCAACACGACATGATCATTATCTTTCTCTCACGGCAAGAAAAAATATGAACTGTTAAAACTGGGAAACTGCAGGTAGATTTTGTGTGTTTAAGAGAGTTGTCTTTGTCTTAGGCAGTAAGACTGATATGATGAAAGTCTGAAAACAGACTGAAAACCTGGCAAGCATATTGGCCCCACTTGGGATCTAACTCCCAGAGAATCTTTCATTTAATCAGTCGAGTTGAGATTGAAACAGAACTGGTGTAGATTTACTGTAATAACATGAATTGAGGCAAATGTTGGAGGTTAAAACTTAAGAATCACAATGTACTGGAGCAATTAAACGAATCAAAGCAGATATAAAAAATTAATTAACTCAGTAATATTCAGTGGAGGGAGAACCTTCCTACCCACTCAAGATAGATAGGCTCTCAAGCTCTGAGAAAATCCTTACAGAGGGACTTAAAGCACTTAATATCACACAGTTTAAGTAAGAAAATGTTTCTTTCTTTGCCTCTGCATGTGTGATATATTGTTGTTTTTATACATCACTAAGTGGAGAGATGTGAGAGATTTTGCATTAGGTGTCAGTTCATTGTTTCATTTCGGTGGATTTTAAGTACAATAGCTGCTGTATGAATTAAACCTTCTGACCTTCCTGTTGTGAGACAAAGTCATTTCCCACCAGGGCATCCTGCAACCTACTGGTAACAGGACTCTCTTTAACATGTAGCTGCATACCAGACTGCATGCATGAACTAAAATTTCAAAATTAACAAAAGCTGGCATCAAAGGTTACAATCAGGAATAATTTCTTTAGACTTCCATATTACTCATTAGGTCCTTGTATATGTTATTAACATATTAACAGGGTACATAGTATATCAGTAAATCTATCAGATCTGATGGTGCCACAAGCCTAAAAAGTTGCAAAGCGCTGGCCTGGGAGGTTAAACTGAACATTTCCCTCCTTATTAAACACTTAAAGGTAAGAATTTACTTCATGAATCAGTTCTGCTTAACACTGATGGCTTTATCGGTGTATTTTCTACAGATGGAGAAAGAGAGTCGTGACATTTCTTTTTGGCAAGGAAAAGGCCATACTCAGCAGGAGTTATCAAAGGCAAAAAGTAAAAAGTTCGAGTTAGCTATCTCTCTCTCTCTCTGCCTCTCTCTCTTCCCCTGGAGATACTCATGTTAAGCATAATTAAGCAGATTTGATTAGCATCAAGCCTGGCTTCCTCTCTTGACTTTTAATGAATGTAAATCTACCATCTACATCCTAAAGATTAATTTCTGCCAATTAAAAAACACAAGAGGGCTTATTGGAGAGAGGGGTGAGGTGGGGGTGTTGGGAGGAAAAGAGTGTTAAAGTCCTTTGAGTTGGAGTACAGTCGGAGTTTTATCCTCTTCCCCCTTGTCTTATGGTGAGATGGTCTCTGGAGATCTGTGTCTCTCTCTCTCTCCCTCACGACCAAGATCATTATCAGCACAATGTTCCGTGAAAGCCACTTTGAAAGGACTGCGAGCTCCATATGTAAATGATGGGAGTGTGTATGAGTGTGAGTGTGTGTGTGTGTGTGTGTGTGTGTGTGTGTGTGGAGGGGGGGCGGGGGGCTGGATGAAGCAGTACAAGAACAGGTAAAGGGATCAATTTGTCAAGACAAGGTTATTGGGCCCCTTATGAGCTTTTGTACATTCACGTCTCTCTGGTTAGAGTATTTCTGGAGCTGTTCAATTCAGATTTTTATTGATTGATTGACTGATTAATTTAAGATAATAAATTAAAATTTATTAAATAAAAAATAATAACAAAACAATGGCAACCAGCTGGAATTATGAGTAACATAAATGATTTGAAAAAAAAATATATAACATCCTATAAGAAGGCACCTGATTTATTTTTTTGGTGA